>NC_136434.1:20497961-20752961 GCF_052849685.1 Lactuca virosa
AACTTTAAAAAAAAACTTTTGAGCTCCAAAATTTTATGACAAAATTTGTAACTCCTTAAAACATTTAGATCAAACTTTTAAAACTAATAAAATAATCATATCATTTTATCTTTTACTAAATTTGACCTAATTCAACTCATATAACAAATGATTCAAATTTTACAAATAATTCGTTTTTCACAAAACAAGTAATTATCTTAAAATTTGACAAACGTCATGTTTTTTTTCCTTTTTTTTTTCCAACTTGAAAATAAAACATTTTGCATCAATATAACAGAAAACAACCCATGGCTCTGATACCACTGTTGGGTTTTGAGCATTCTAACACTCCTATGGTGTACATGCAACCCTATAAACCTTGGATCTATGTTTTCTCTATTATACATGCAAATATTAACTATTCCAAGGTTTCATCCTAACTAGCATATTATGAAGCACCTATACTACAAAGTTCTAGTTAGATGACATACCTTTTGATATAGCTTGATGTCTTCAAGCTTTAAGAGCTTAGCCCCAATAGTGTGGAAGCCTCAAATGGAATCACAAATCACCAAAACACCTTGGAAGAACTTGAGAGAATATGTATGCACACTAAAATCGGCCCACTCTTATTTTCACACAGTTGTGCCAATTTTGTGAGCCAAGGACCCCTTTATATATTATGGAGGATTAGGGTTACATCCATGTAAACCCTAATACCCATGACCTTTCATTTACATAGGATCCATGGGTTAAAAGCTCCATGGACCATCCATGAAAGCTTAGCCCAACCTAAATGAACTTGGCCCATTCCATATATATAAGAGTCCATATTTAATTAGTTCTTTTTGATCACTTAATTAATTCTAAATTAATTCTTGATCAATACTAATTAAATAATATGATTCCATATTAATATATTAGAAGTTATAATATATTAATATAAATCATAAATATACTATTCTCAAAAGACTATCCATATAAATTGTGCCGGTGAAGTGCAACCCAAATGGACCATGCCGGGTCAGGTCAAGTACATACCAAATATAGTTGTGGACTTAGACATTAATCCAACAAATACAAGCCAAACACAAATGATTTTGTGAAACAAAAACAAAAGGATTTCAACGAGTTTAAAACTTATGCAATTGATACAGTTAAATGATTTCCCACGTTTATGAAACATTTAGACATTTTATCCCTTTTGTATTATGCTGAGCATAAGGGATGTTTTCAACTTGGAAACATAATTGCATAGTTTTCAAAACAATTTACAAATCAAGAACAAAACATTTCAAGCAAACTATAGGGGGTATAGTTTGGGGAATTCAATACATATCTTTTACCGATTCAGATTTCATTCATGGGTAAACATATAAACTATGACCGATTTAGTTTATGATGTACACTACTACGAGAGTACAACATTTAATAATTATTTAAGTATAATTATTACCTCATACAGTATACACACGGATTTCAATACAGTATATCACTACAAGAACTACACGTAAACTAGTTAATACATAATTGTGAGACTCTATTTCAAAAACTGTACCCTTTGGTATACGGAACTAAATCCTATCATAGTATAACCAGTGTCTCCTAGAGGGAGAGCGTGAGGTTTGTGAATAGATCTATTCGGGATTGACAATCCCACACCTGAACTACTAGCTACAGTTAGGCAGGCATGCCTGGGGTGACAAATGTCATTTAACCGACACTTGAAGAACGTCGTAAAGGTCACTAGGTCAAACTAACGTTTTTCTATACTACAACAGAATACAGTATCAAACACATATGTTAGAAAATATTGGATTTTCTTGGAAAACATACAAACATTTTACAGATTTAAAGACAGGTTTTATCTACAAAAACATTCTTATGAACTCACCAGCTTTATGTTGATACTCTTTTAAAAATTGCTTGTATTCTCAGGAAATCAGTAGACAGGTACCTCGGCAGACTTTTGAGAAAATGGAGCGTATAGAGTCCCGTCTTTCTTTTGCTACTTTTGATGTATAAAAACAAGACTTAAGCAGATGTAAACCTTTTTCGCATATGTATTCAATGTAATATTGTGTTTACTATGATTTCTATGATACAATTGTTGTGATACTATACATGACGTCATCCACCCCGAACGTTTCCGCCGTTCCGGTTTGGGGGTGTGACAGATTGGTATCTGAGCCAGGTTTATAGTGAACTAAGTATACCGAACCTTACATGGTATACAACTATAAACACTAAGGGGTTGAAGTGCTCTGAGCTAAAAGTATACTTTTAAAATATAAGTATTTTATAAGAAGTATACAAGTATACATACATACCTAAACCAGAGTCATAGGTAGAACAACACAAAAGTATTTGGATGTTGGACACTGTGGTTAAACCTGGGCAGTTATGTAATCATGTCTAGGGTCAATATAGCCTGATCAACTATATTTATTTGAGACATGACCAACATGTGCTTGGGAGTGACTGCGGTGTTGCAGCAAGCCCAAAACTTACCAAGTATATATACATTTGATATCGGTAGAACAAAACATACAACTTAAAATACTATAGAGGTATTTTAGCTAGAGCCGAATACAATATAGAGATTCATTCCAAATGTTGCTACATATTTCTTCTTAGCAATAGTTTACTTGCATTAGTAACCCTTCTATATTTATCGCTTCGTAGAACACTTTATCTATCAGGATGAGATATATCTTGTTTCATATATCTTGATTTAAAATTTAGAGGGCTTACCATCCTCTTCTTCCTTATTTTTCTAGAACAAGATGCCTCCCCGAAGGGGACCCATCAGAAGGAACAACGACCCTCCACCGCCACCACCTCCTCAGTTCGACCCAACTATGTTCCAGGCAGCAGTTACGGCTGCTGTGGCTGCGGCGATGTCGCAGATAAATCAGGGCAGCTCTGGTGGATCTGGAGGTGGACCCGATTCTCAAAGTCATGATGGAGGTCAGGGAAATCAAAAGGAGTGTTCCTATAAAGACTTCATGAATGCCAAACCCAAGTCCTTCGACGACAATGGTGGAGTCATTTCCTTAACCCGGTGGTTCGAGAAGATCGAATCCATCTTCGAAATTTGTGCTTGTTCCGAAGCCAACAAGGTGAAGTTCGCCGCCTGCACCTTCACCGACCGAGCACTGAACTGCTGGAATGGTCGTGTCAAATCCCTAACCCTGTCGGTAGCAAATGTCATGGGTTGGGATAACCTAAAGGAACTCATGCTTGCTGAATACTGCCCAAGGGGCGAGATGCAGAAGTTGGAGCATGAGCTCTGGAACCTGAAGATAAGGGTTCCGACATTACTGCCTACACAGCCAGATTCTGCGATCTGGCTCTCCTCTGTCCGGGAATGGTCACCCCGGAGAGCAAGAAAATTGAGAGATACATTTGGGATTGACGCCCCCAACACAAGGAGATGTTTTGGCTGCTAGGCCCACTACATTTGATAGCGCCAAGTGCCTGGCACAAACCTTGATAGCTCACGGGGTTGATCTTGATGAAGTAACGACTGTTTCCGAACCACCAAAGGCGAGTGGTGGAAAGAAAAAGTTCTGGAACAAACGAAAGGGTCAGTCTTCGCAGGAGCCCTCCAAGAAACAGCAAACAGTGGCAGTTCATGCTGCTACTACTCCAGCTGCTGTTCCAACCACCCAAGCACCTACCAGTGGATATGCTGGTACTCTTCCAAAGTGCAACAAGTGTAACTTTCATCATCACGGACCCTGTCGTGATATGCAATGCAACAGCTGTGGAAAGAAGGGACACACAACTCGATACTGCAAGGCACCAGTCCAACCAACCAATCAGGCTCCTGGAGCGGGCGCTGGTCAAGCCTGTTATGGCTGTGGAGAGGTTGGGCACTTCAAAATAAATTTCCCCAAGGCAACAACAGCTGGTAACACAGGGAGAATACTGGCGATGGGGCAGGAGGAGGCGGTTGTTGATCCCACAGTTGTTACGAGTACGTTCCTCCTTGACAACTCTTATGCATGCATTCTTTTCGATTCTGGTGCGGAGAGGAGTTTTGTTAGTCATGCATTCAAACATCTACTCAAATGTAAATCTCAACCTTTAACCGAAACATTTACCGTCGAGATGGCTAACGGAAAGAAAGAGAGCACTAACGACATATTCATAGACTGTACTCTTACCCTAGACAATCATTCCTTCCCCATTGATCTTATGCCAGTTTCTATAAAAAGTTTTGATGTCATCAATTGGTATGGATTGGTTGAGCTCCAATTGTGTCGATATCCTTTGTTACGAAAAAGCCATCCGTCTCAATCTACCTTCGGGTGAAGCCCTCGTAGTTTACGGTGATAAACTCAGTTCGAACCTTCGTATCATTTCATGCATCAAAGCCCAGAAGTAGCTGCGGAAGGAATGCCATGCATTCCTAGCTCATGTTGTTGAAGAAACGCAAAAAGTTAAAGACCTCGAGAGCATCCCTGAAGTTTGTAACTTTCCTAATGTCTTCCCCGAAGATCTTCCAGGAATTCCTCCCGAGCGCCAAGTCGAGTTTCGTATCGACTTAATGCCCGGAGCAACTCCTGTAGCTAAATCTCCATATCGTCTAGCGCTGGCGGAAATGCAAGAGTTATCCAGCCAGCTCAATGAGCTGCTCAACAAAGGATTCATAAGGCCTAGTTCCTCACCCTGGGGAGCCCCGGTCTTATTCGTGAAAAAGAAAGATGGATCCTTTCAGATGTGCATTGATTATCGAGAACTGAACAAGCTTACCATCAAGAACCGCTATCCCTTACCCAGAATCGACGACCTCTTCGACCAACTTCAGGGAGCCAGTTACTTCTCAAAGATAGACCTAAGATCAAGGTACCATCAGCTGCGAGTTCATGAGAATGATGTTCCCAAGACAGCATTCCGGACTCGCTATGGACACTACGAGTTTGTAGTAATGCCCTTCGGTCTAACCAACGCACCATCGGTATTCATGGATCTGATGAATCGGGTGTGCCGCCCTTTCCTAGACAAGTTCGTGATCGTGTTCATTGACGATATACCTGTCTATTCTCGGAGCGAGAATGATCATAGGCAGCACTTGAGGCTGGTGCTAGAAACGCACCATCGGTATTCATGGATCTGATGAATCGGGTGTGCCGCCCTTTCCTAGACAAGTTCGTGATTGTGTTCATTGACGATATACTTGTCTATTCTCGGAGCGAGAATGATCATAGGCAGCACTTGAGGCTGGTGCTAGAAACTCTAAGGGCGGAAAAGCTCTATGCAAAATTCTCTAAGTGTGAATTCTGGATTAGGAAAGTAACATTCCTGGGTCACGTGGTCAGCGAGGAGGGCATACATGTGGACCCTTCCAAGATCAAAGCAATTGAGAATTGGTCAGCATCGAAGACGCCCACAGAAATCCGTCAATTCTTGGGTCTCGCTGGCTATTATCGCAGGTTTATCCAAAACTTCTCCAAAATTGCTAAGCCTCTAACCACCCTAACACAGAAAGGTGTAACCTTTAGTTGGGGAGAAAAGCAAGACACTGCGTTTCAAACATTAAAGCAGGCCCTATGCAGCTCACCTATCTTGTCCTTGCCCGAAGGGACGGAAGACTTCGTTGTCTACTGTGATGCATCCAATCAGGGCCTAAGCTGTGTGCTCATGCAGCGAGGAAAGGTTATTGCCTACACCTCAAGGCAGCTGAAAACTCACGAAGTCAATTACACAACTCACGATCTAGAGTTGGGAGCAGTGGTCTTTGCATTGAAGATTTGGAGACATTATCTCTACGGAACCAAGTGCACTGT
The DNA here is from genome assembly GCF_052849685.1 of Lactuca virosa. Taxonomy (NCBI): domain Eukaryota; kingdom Viridiplantae; phylum Streptophyta; class Magnoliopsida; order Asterales; family Asteraceae; genus Lactuca; species Lactuca virosa. The sequence goes on from NC_136434.1 coordinate 20,503,736, forward strand.
CTTCACTGACCATAAGAGCTTACAACACATCTTTGATTAGAAAGAGTTAAACATGAGGCAGCGGCGATGGGTAGAGTTGCTCAGTGATTACGAGTGCGACATACGCTACCATCCCGGCAAAGCCAATGTGGTAGCGGATGCCCTCAACCGAAAAGAGTATTCATGTCGTAGAGTGAAGGCACTGACCATGACCGTCCATTCCCATTTATCCGCACAAATCAGAGAGGCTCAGCTGGAAGCCCTAAAACCAGAAAACATGTCGGATGAAGCCTTGAGAGGAATGAAAAAGAATTTAGAGGTCAAGGGAGACAGAGTTTACTATTTCATGAACCGGATCTGGACCCCAAAGTACGGCGGGTACAGGGAGGTTGTCATGAATGAAGCTCACAAGACTAGATAATCCGTCCACCCGGGTTCAGATAAGATGTATCTGGATCTCAAACGACTCTATTGGTGGCCGAACATGAAAGCAGAAATCGCAACCTTCGTGGGCAAGTGCTTGACTTGCGCCAAGGTGAAGGTAAAATACCAAAAGCCCTCAGGTCTACTTCAGCAGCCAGAAATACCTGAGTAGAAGTGGGAAAGGATTACAATGAATTTTATCACTAAGTTACCCAGATCTCCGAGTGGGCACGACGTCATCTGGGTAATTGTCGATCGACTGACTAAATCCGCCCACTTCCTGCCAATCAAAGAAAACTTCAAAATGGAGAGACTCACATGAATCTACATCCAAGAGATAGTTCGTATGCATGGTGTGCCTGTATCCATTATCTCCGATTGAGATAGTAGGTTTACCTCGAGATTTTGGAAGTCAGTGCAGAAAGCTCTTGGAACTAAGCTGGATATGAGCACAGCTTACCATCCATGGACAGATGGGCAGAGTGAGAGGACCATTCAAACATTAGAAGATATGTTGAGAGCTTGCGTCATCAACTTTGGCATGTCGTGGGACACTCATCTACCCTTGGTCGAATTTTCCTACAACAACAGCTACCATACCAGCATCAAGGTTGCGCCGTTTGAAGCCTTGTATGGCCGTAAGTGCAGATCCCCTCTGTGTTGGGCTGAGGTGGGCGACACGCAGCTAGTCAAGGGTCAAGTCCCTGATAGTACTCTCACAGGCCCATAAATCATCAGAGAGACTACTGAAAAGATCGTACAAATCCGGGAACGATTAAAAGCTTCAAGAGATAGACAAAAGAGCTACGCTGATAAGAGACGAAAACCCTTGGAGTCCAGGTTGGTGACCGTGTTCTTTTGAAGGTCTCACCCTGGAAGGGCATGATATGCTTCGGAAAGCGTGGAAAGCTAAATCCAAGATACATTGGACCATTCGAGATCCTCGCTAGTATCGGTCCCGTAGCATACAAACTTCGTCTACCCCGAGAACTTAGCAACGTACATCCCGTCTTCCACGTGTCGAACCTAAAGAAGTGTCTGTCCGATAAGACACTTGTGATTCCTATTGACGAGATCAATCAAGACGAAAGATTACACTTCATAGAGGAACCCGTAGAAATCATGGATCGGGAAGTCAAACGAACGAAACAAAGTCGAATTCCGATAGTGAAGGTCCGCTGGAATGCCAAGCGAGGACCTAAATTCACTTGGGAACGCGAAGACTCAATGAAACATAAGTATCCCCATCTCTTCCCGAGCTCATGATTTGTATTCTATGTTTGAATTTCGGTACGAAATTCCCTCTAACGGGGGGATGATGTGACAACCCAAAACTTTTTCCGTTTCTGTTATACGATTTTCGTTAATAAAATTTGAATTTTATTAATTTTCCATCAAACTTCTTGATTTAGAAAATCATCTAGTTTTATATAATTAATTTTATATATGCGAGTCGGAACCAAATCACGCGAAAACCCGAATCTCTCAAAAAATCAAACAATTTCCGGCCTTAGTGAGTTTACGGCTGTAAACCCGTGTACGGCCGTACACTTGTTTACGGCCAGCGTCAAGTGGACCCCCACCACCGACCACGAAAACCCCCTATAAATACGTGTTCCTACCCTTCATTTAGACTTTTCTGGCCGAAAACTCTCTCCTTCTCTCTCTAAACTCTTGACCGTAAACACCTAAAACACCTTTATTCTTCCGGAAATCATCAAGAATCACCATTGGGAGTCATTTCGGAGCATTTAGAGCACATTTTCGTCGAAATCCAACGTCACTGTTCTTGAGTTTACGGCCGTAAACACTTCATATCTTCAAAGGCCATAAACACGTTTACGGCCGTACACTCATCGAATCTTCAAAGACCGTAAACCCCAGTTCACGACCGTAAACTCCATTCACGACCGTACACACTTTTTAAGTGGAGCATTTGGCTGAAAAACCCGTTTTCCTCGATTCAATCAAGTCCCGGTAACATTCCTTAACCGAACACAAGTGTTTTTCTAACACTTTACTTAACGAAATCGCTAATTTAGATGCATATATGTATTTATTGATATTAGGATTTCGTTAAGTTCCACGTACAACGACCCGAGGATCTTCGTTTCCAGTCGACGTTTTCACACATCAACAGTGAGTTCATACCCCTATGCTTTTATGATTTTTAATGTTTTCAGGGGGGGAGAATACAAGCCAAACACAAATGATTTTGTGAAACAAAAACAAAAGGATTTCAACGAGTTTAAAACTTATGCAATTGATACAGTTAAATGATTTCCCACGTTTATGAAACATTTAGACATTTTATCCCTTTTGTATTATGCTGAGCATAAGGGATGTTTTCAACTTGGAAACATAATTGCATAGTTTTCAAAACAATTTACAAATCAAGAACAAAACATTTCAAGCAAACTATAGTGGGTATAGTTTGGGGAATTCAATACATATCTTTTACCGATTCAGATTTCATTCATGGGTAAACATATAAACTATGACCGATTTAGTTTATGATATACACTACTACGAGAGTACAACATTTAATAATTATTTAAGTATAATTATTACCTCATACATTATACACACGGATTTCAATACAGTATATCACTACAAGAACTACACGTAAACTAGTTAATACAGAATTGTGAGACTCTATTTCAAAAACTGTACCCTTTGGTGTACGGAACTAAATCCTATCATAGTATAACCAGAGTCTCCTAGAGGGAGAGCGTGAGATGTGTGAATAGATCTATTCGGGATTGACAATCCCACACCTGAACTGCTAGCTACAGTTAGACAGACATGCCTGGGGTGACAAATGTCATTTAACCGACACTTGAAGAACGTCGTAAAGGTCACTAGGTCATATCAAGGATGGTTATACGACTCACAATAGTATAAACTAACCATTTGTTTACGGGATTTCATTCTTCATTAGTTTTAATTTAAGTAACGAAACTACTATATATACTGGTGGTAGCCAGGGTTTTCATACAAAACATACTATACAAAGGTTTTTGTACAAGAACACACTCATACTACGTTTGATAGTAATTAGAATACAAACTAACGTTTTTCTATACTACAACAGAGTACAGTATCAAACACATATGTTAGAAAATATTGGATTTTCTTGGGAAACATACAAACATTTTACAGATTCAAAGACATGTTTTCTCTACAAAAACATGCTTATGAACTCACCAGCTTTATGCTGATACTCTTTTCAAAATTGCTTGTATTCTCAGGAAATCAGTAGACAGGTACCTCGGCAGACTTTTGAGAAGATGGAGCGTATAGAGTCCCGTCTTTCTTTTGCTACTTTTGATGTATTCAAACAAGACTTAAACAGATGTAAACCTTTTTCGCATATGTATCCAATGTAATGGTTGTGTTTACTATGATTGCTATGATACAATTGTTGTGGTACTATACATGACGCCATCCACCCTCGAACGTTTCTGCCGTTCCGGTTTGGGGGTGTGACAGTCTAAGGGACCAAGGCCGACCCATTGGATTTGATATCCCAATAGTGATTACATGTTGAGTATGAGGTGATTATACATGCTAGTTGCCATGCCAGTTAGGTAGATCTGTAGGACTACCTGTGTTATTGTTTGATTATCTGTATGTGCAAGTAGCTATGTATGTAGACATGTTGTGTGGGTAGGGTTGAGGTTGCACTGTCTCGTGCAGTGACCAACAAACCCTGGAGTATGCCAGATATGAGCTTAGGACCGAGAAGGCATACCAGACTCATACTGAGGACTCATTAGCATACCAGATACGAGCTGCGGACCATGTGGTATACCAGACTCGCACTGAGGGCAAGTCATAGATGTTTCAGTTGTAGGACTGCATAGGAGGCAAGCCAGTTGTGAGCTGTAGGCCCGGAAGGCAAGCCAGACTCACACTGTGGGCCCAGAGGGGTAATCCAGTCTGTAGAGCTGTAGACCCATTGCATGTTGTTATTGTGTGTGTTGTTTGTTATGTTTCGGTATTTTGGGGGAAACTCACTAAGCTTTCGGGCTTACAGTTTCAGTTTATTGTTTCAGGTACATCAGGGGATCGCGGCAAGGCGAAGGCGTGATCGTACAACTCATGTTTTTTTTATGTTTCTGGGAAACTCTGATATTAAACATTTTGAAAACAAGTTGTAATGATTTAATAGTTTTGAAATGTTTTTAAAAGTTCAAAGTTGGCATGATTTTTATGGGTGTTACACATGGTCCCGTGAGCTTCTTCCATCAGAAGATCTCGTACTCCTCCCGTATTAGGTACCCAAATCCTATCTCGGAATACCTTTAATCCTTGATTATTCGTACCGAACACCAACTTTTTGCCTAAACGTTCTTCCTTTCGGTCATTCTTCTTTAAAGCTTCCTCCTGAGCTTTCTTGATGCTTTCCACAATCGTTGAGACAACTTCTATTCTTAACGTTCTTGGCCTTTTTCTATCCATGTTTACTTTTCGACTCAGAGCATCAGCTAGGAATGGCAATGGGGCGGGTTCGGGGCGGGGCATGGCTTCCCAAACCCGAACCCGATTTCTAAATGTGTACCCGAACCCGACGGGTTTCTTATCGGGGCGCCCCGTCGGGGCTGAAATTTTCCCCGAACCCGACCCTAAACCCGAAACCCGATAATTACCCGAAAACCCGACCCTGAAACCCGAAATAAGGCAGAATAAAAAGAAGGAAAAACTATAAATACAGAATGATAAATTAAGAAGTTGCATAGGCTTAAAATACCAAATAAGTTCTTAAATCATTTAACCAAATAGAAATTACTAGTAGTCTAATGTTGTAACAACCAACCAACCAAAACACCTAAGTACACAACATGAAAAACTAATTCATCACAATAATACATTACCACTTAACATTAAAACAAACTCAAAATCAAACAAGATCATCCAAACTTGTTATCCCGCTTTCTTTAGTGTTTTCCTACAAAATATTAAACAAACTCAAAATCAAACCAAATCATGGAAACTGTATAAAATTAATATTTTTAAAAGTGTCGTTTTACCTCTTCCACATCATAATCAAATTCAACTAAACGACAATATGCCTCGGTCTCTTCAGAACAAGTTGTTGTATAAAATTAATATTATTAATATGCAAAAAAGATTCACAATTTCATATAATTAATATAAAATAGTATATTACCTCGAATTTCATTCAACAACCAACTTTGAGCACACATTAAAGCCTCCAATGTATTTGGATGAAGTCGACTACGATGAGGACTTACTAATCTTCCACTAGTGCTGAAAGCTGATTCCAAGGCAACAGTGGAAACAGGAATAGCTAATATATCTTTAGCTATCCTTTGTAGTGTCGGGTCGTCTACGTGTTGCCCTTTTCGAACCAACCACTTCATCTCCATCTTCATCAAAAACTGTATCATTAATATTTGTCACATCTTGTTGATCCACAGAATCAGTATTTTGTTGATTAGAACCCGAACCTCCTACATCTTGACTACTTGCAGTTGGAGCATGATTTTGACTGTTTGAATTCATATTTCCTGAAAAATAAAAACCAATGTCATATTATACTCAACAAATCTGTCTAAATAGATTAGAAATCAGAAATCAACTCAAATCTGATTCGCTCAACAAATCTGTCTATATAAATTAGAAATCATAACAGATCAAATTCACTCAACATATCAGTCTAAGCAGATCAGAAACATATTAGAAATCAAAAACCATATATTCAACTCAAACCAATGTCATATCAGAGTATCAGACTCAACAAATATTATGTTCATTTGAAAAGAAATCAAGTAATATATGCATTTAAATATCAGAAATCAGATTATCGGTACAAATCAGCTCTATTCAACATTATCCAAAATCAATACAAAAATCATATTCGAAATCCAAAATCAATTCATCATAAACAGCAACTGGATTCGAGATGATCATAAATCATATTCAAATCCATAAGAGTTCGAAATTATCAAGTTCAATTAAGCATTATTTTTACCTGGATTCTCCAACGATTGCCGATTCTCCAACGAGACAAGTGAAACTGTGAAACCGACTAGATGAGTGAAACTGTGAAACCGACGAGGACGAGCTTCGAGTCTTCGATGAAACGGAACTTCAGGAGTTGGGACGTTGCTTGCTGGACGAATGAAGATAGTCGCAATAGCTTCCTGTTGATCGACGATGGCGTACTCGATGAAAATGAAGGATGGATTTGAAAACGATCGACCGATCATCGGACCATAGCTGAAAAAGTGAACATTTGATTTTTTTTGATTTGGAATAATGAAGTCGGCTGGAACTAGAAGAGATCAAGAGAAGCGTGACTGTGTGAATGACTGAATGTGTGATTTTAGGGTTAGTCTTCCAGGGGCAGAAGTGTAATTTTATATATATATATATATATATATATATATATATATATATATATATATATATATATATATATATATATATATATATATATATATATATATATATATATATATATTCGGGGCGGGTCGGGTCGGGTCGGGGTAAGCACTCCCCACTCCCTGACCCGAACCCGAAAAAAATACCCGATAAGGACCCGATACCCGACCCGAAACCCGATAAGAACGACCCGACCCGGCCCGAAAAACTTCGGGAATCGGGTTTCCCCGTCGGGTTTGGGTTTTTTTTGCCATTCCTAGCATCAGCTACGACATTTGCTTTACCAGGATGGTAAAGTACCTCACAGTCGTAATCTTTGAGTAACTCTAGTCAGTGTCGTTGTCTCATATTTAATTCCTTCTGATTAAAGAGATACTAGAGACTCTTATGATCAGTGAAAAGTTTGCACTTTGTGCCATAAAGATAATACCTCCATATCTTTAGGGCGAATACTACCGCTTCCAACTCCAGATCATGAGTGGGGTGCTCTTTCAGTTGTCTCGATGCATATGCTATCACCTTATCCCTTTGGGTCAGAACACAACCTAACCCAACTCCAGATGCATCACTATAGACTGCAAAGTCTTTAACTCCGTCAGGTAAAGAAAGAATTGGTGCTTCACACAACTTCTTCTTTATCTTCTCAAATGCTTCTTCATGTTTCTCACTCCAAGTATAAGTAGCTCCTTTGTGGGTTAAAGTTGTTAATGGAGCAGCTATCGAAGAAAAGCCTTGGATAAACCTTCGGTAATATCTAACTAATCCCAGAAAGCTTCGAATCTCCGTAGGGTTCTTTGGTCGCTCCCACTTCATCACAGCTTCAATCTTTGCAGGATCGACCATTATTCCTTCTTTGTTGACCACATGACCCTAGAATTGGACTTGTCAAATCCAAAAATCAAATTTGGAGAACTTTGCATACAACTTCTCCTTCTTTAGAACTTTTAACACTTCTCGTAGATGCTTGCCATGATCGTGTTGGCTCTTTGAGTAAACCAGAATGTCATCTATGAACACTATCACAGATTTATCGAGGAATTGTTTACAAACCATGTTCATCAAATCCATGAATGTTGCTAGAGCATTGGTTAGTCCAAATGACATAACTAAGAACTCATAGTGTCCGTATCTCGTTCTGAATGCGATTTTCACAATATTCTGCTCTCTCACCTTCAGCTGATGATATCCTGACCTGAGATCAATCTTTGAGAAATAGCTCGAACCTTGCAGCTGATCAAACAGTTCATCAATCCTTGGCAATGGGTACTTGTTCTTTACTGTTTCCTTGTTCAGTTCTCTATAGTCTATGTAAATCCTCATGCTTCCATCTTTCTTCTTTACGAATAATACCGGAGCTCCCCATGGTGATGAAATAGGTCTAATGAAATCGTTGTCCAACAACTCCTGAAGTTGCGTCATAAGCTCCTTCATTTCTGTTGGTGCTAATCGGTATGGTGCTTTCGCTATTGTCGTTGATCCTGACAACAAGTCTATTCGAAACTCTACTTGTCTATTAGGGGGCAATCCAGGAAGATCTTCGGGAAAGACTTCTGGATAGTCACACACCACTGGTATTCTTTTCATCTCCTTCTTCTCCTTCTTAGCATCTATTACAAATGCCAAGTATGATGTGCATCCTTTAGACAAACATTTTCTGGCTTTCATCAGGGAAATGATTCCATAATTTATTATGCGTTTGTCCCTGTACACCATAAATGACTCTTTTCTAGGTGGGTTTAATCTCACTATCTTCTTCTTGCACAATATCTCGGCATCATTGGCGCTAAGCCAATCCATTCCTAGAACGATGTCGAAACCATTCAACTCAATGGGTAACAGCTCTTCGTGGAATTCGTTTCCGTTCAAGTCAATGACGATGTTCTTAATGCAATCGCTAACAGGTATGAATTGCCACTGGCAACTTCTACAACTAGAGCATTATCAAGTTTATCTACAGGCAATGCTAGTCTTCCACCAAATTTGTGCGATATAAAGGAGTAATTTTCTCTGGAATCAAACAATATATTGGCATGCAACCCATTTGCAAGAAAGGTACCTGAAGCGACATCCACTGCATCCTTTGCGGCTTCCAGGGTCATCTGGAAAGCTCTTGCCTTCGGCTTTGGTGGGACATTGGGCCTCACTACCTCCTTCTTCTTCGGGCAGTCTTTCGAAATGTGCCCTTATTCGTTGCATCCATAGCACACCTTCTTGTTGGATGTGCACTCATTGGCGTAGTGCCCTGTCCTTCCACATTTGTAACAGGTCACCTCCTCGCTACATTTCCCAAACTGTTTCTTTTTACACTTCTCGCACCACTTCGCTTTGTTTCCTCCTCCTCCAAACTTCCTCGAACCAGACTTGCTATTCTTGTTTGACCTTGCAGATCCCTCAAACTTCCTCTTTTCGCCAACCTCAACCTTGCTGGCGGCTCTTCCCTTGATCATCTCCTCAACATACTTGGCAGCCCAGATAGCTGCCTCCAGAGTAGGTGTCTGACATACTGGCACCGCGTACTCCCATGGAAGTCCCTTTGCGTACCTGTCGATTTTCGTCAGCTCGTCTGGGACAATACGCAAAGCAAACTCCATTTTATCCATGAAGTTATTGGTGTATTCATCGATAGACATGTTTCCCTTCTTCAATGTTAGGAATTGGTTCTCTATCTCAAGCAAATTTTGGGCCGAGTAGTACTTGTGCTTGAAGTGCACTAAGAACTCTTCCCAAGTTAGTTGCAGGGGATCATTGGAGCTTATGGTCTTCCCCAAAGTGTTCCACCAGCGAACAGCGCCACCTCTGAACTGGCGTACTGCAAATGTGGTTCGTAGCTTGCCTTTGCAACCACATGTCATGAAGGCTAGTTCCATATATGTGATCCAATCCATTACTCCGATGGGATCCTCCTTCCCATTGAAAGTCGACGGCTTGCAAGTCGTGAAGTCCTTATACTTTCACTCGTTCCTCTCGACTCTGTCCTCTTGGTTATTCCTCCTAACCACTGGCTGTTCAGCTTGACCAACGGTCCTACTGTAGTTCCCTTCTTCCGACTGTCCATCATTCAGTTTGGGCTGTTCAACAGGCATCGAAGGTTCATCCCCATTATTCAACAACAGTTGTCTCATCTCTTCCCTCTGTTCGGCCATCATAGCCCGAATCATGGCTTGTACTCCAACCATTGTGACTGGCTCTGGTGCAGTACTATCGACATCTGCTCATTCACTTGGGGACGAGGCTGTTGATTCCTATTTTCCTTCGCGTTTCCGACTCCACTTCGAGTTCTTGCCATTTCGATCCATACACCAAAGTAGGTGAATTAAGATCTTTATTTACGATAGATGTTTAAATCCTCCTTATCACTCCGAAATGTTACATGCTAGTTCTAATATCGTAGTCGAACGCTTAGAATCCTGAACACGTAAGGTTTCCAGATCTGGTCGGCAATAGACCATAGATCCGAACAAATAATAACATATAAGGCAAACATAAAGCATTTAGTACATAAAAGTATTTTAGGCATCTTTCTTAAAATAAACTAGTGCTCATGTCTAAAATGTAGCAGACACTCATCTCACAATCATCGCTTAGCATTCTAAGTTTAAGTCTAGAAATCCTACAAATTCCTAGCTCGCTTAAACTAATGCTCTGATACCAACTGTGACATCCCATTTTCACGGCCAAAAAAGACCGATTTATTTATGTTTTATTTAAAAATCAAAGTATACTTTTAAAGAAAAATGTTGCAGAATTTGTTCCAAAAAAAACATGATAAAGAATTTATCAAATTATTTCTGAAGAAATGTATTTTCATTACATTACAAACCTCGGGATGTCATTGTCAATACAGATCAAAAGCAAAAACAAAACAACATAGGCCTTACAACATCTATTTATTTCTACTGGCCTATAATCCATAAACTCTCATCATATCTTTGCATCTATACTCTTGTGTCACTACCTGTAATACAAGAAACTGAGTGGGTCAGACTTGGGAGCCTGGTGAGCACATAGGGTTTTCAACCCACAATAAATAAATTTAATTATTTTCATCAAATCATTCAACCCGATTACCCGTTTCCGTTATGCTCACTTTAGATCCCTAAAGCATCTATTATAAGGTACCTAGCCTAACGATTTTTCATCAGGGTGGACAAAATTGCTTTGGGGATTCCTCAGCAATACATGTCAAATAAGGCAACCATGAGGGGGATGGAGTACATCAGGTGAACACATAGTTCAAATAAACACCTACAGGTTATGTAACGCCCGTGTTTCTAGGCTAGGCATTAAAGATGATGTAATAGTCTAGGCCAACCTTTGTAACTTGTTTTGAAATAATAAGATGTATTATTTGATTATTATATGTTTTATGCTTAATTATTATAATTTAATAAGTTAAGGATAAAAATAAGCATCGAAAATAAATTTTAGATAAACCTGATATCTATGAAGAAAGTTGTAGTGGTTGAAATAAGGATTCCGGAAATATAAAGAATACAGAAATCCGAGTTATAACGAAGAAGTTATGACATGTCGAAGTTTCGCGACAGAACCGACACGACGCTGTATGACGTAAAAAGTGAATTTACGATAAATTGCTTTTTAGCATTAGTGATATAAATGAAAGTCGTAGTATTCGTTAAACTGAGAGAGTGCATAAAAAGAATGTCCAAATCTGACTTCGTATGAGGAAGTTATAAATTTTCTAAGATTTGGCATAGCAGTATGTAGCCCGAAACTCGAATTTTAGATCGAGTGATTTTTAGCCAAAACAACCTAAACGAGAAACGAAGATCTTGTTGATAGTAGTTCAACGGTAAAAAGACAGACGAAAACGGACGTCGGATGAAGAAATTATGAATTTTTAACGGACTTTTCCAGTCCCGACCTGTTAAAAATATAACTTTAAAAATAAAGTCAAAATTAGCCGATGGAGTCTAAACGAAAGTTGTAGAGCCCGATCTCACCTACGCGTGGATATAAAGAACGTCAAAAACAGAGCTCGTATGTGAAAGTTACGAATTTTTGAAGTTTGAAAATTCGGAGAACGCCTAGCGTACAGAAGTACGCCCAGCGTACTCGTGTAAGTGTTCCGGAGTCAGTCACCCTCCCTAATTCTTCGCATGATAGCCACGTGTCATAGCCTTGACGCGTCCGATATGATCCCTTAGTACGCCCAGCGTACTCGATGTACGCCCAACGTACTGGCTGAAGAAGGAGTACGCCCAGCGTACCATAAATTTACGCCCAGCATAACTCGAGTGTTCAACCCCAATAAATAGTGATCGAAGCCAGCCGTATTTATGTTACAAAATTTACTTCCTCTCGCCCTCTACTTTCCTTTTTGTTACAATAAATACCCCCAAGCCTATTATATTTTCCTAGCATCGTAAGCAAGCCCCGGAGAGCCCGAAGATCCTGAGAAAAAGAGTTTTCGAGCCGAAACTCTGTCCGCGTGAAGCCCAGTTTTTGGGAAAACATCCTGGTTTTATCGGAAACGATCGTTTTATGAAACAAAGTGCTGCCCGATTATCGTTAAATAAGGTGAGTGTGTATTCACTTTCATCTTACACATAGATATAAAGTATTTTCTATAAAATACGTGCTATGTGTAATTATATTGTTTGTTTATTTGAGATGGGTGTTGAATAAATGTTTTATACAAGTTTTAAACTATATATGTATTTTTATCTACAAATATGTTGGGTAAACATGGGTAGATGAAATAGTTGATGTGAGTTAAAATGATGAGAGGCCTCGATGTTGTTGTTGTTGTTTTTGTTGTTGTTGTAGTCATCTAGCGGAGTATAGATGACGACCACAGACCTTTTTAGACAGTCCAGTGGAACGCTAGCAGACTCGCAACCTGTAGGTTTTGGTGAACTATATGTTCGCTGGTGTACTCCATCCCCCTCATGGTTGCCTTATTTGACATAAATTGCTGAGGAATCCCTAAAGCAGTGTTGTCACCCCGATGAAAATCCTTAGACTAGGTCCCTTATGATCGGTGTTTAGGGACGTAAAGTGAGGATAACGGACATGGGTAATCAGGGTTATTGTTGGTTGATGAAATTAATAAATTTATTCTTGGTTGATGAATTTAATAAATTTATTATTATTTTGTGGGTTGAAAACCCTATATGCTCACCAGGCTCCCAAGCCTGACCCACTCAGCATTTTTTATATTACAGGTAGTGGACCCAGAGCATAGTTGGATGATGACGAAGGATTTTTGGATTATAGGCCAGTAGATGTAAATATCTGTTGTAAGGCTTAAAATGTACTGTTTATGCTTTTGGTCTGTATCGGAACATGACATCCCGAGGTTTTGATATATAATGAAAATATATATTTCTTTAAGAAATGTTTTAATAAATTTTTATCATGTTTTGTTTTGGGGACAAATTCTGCAACATCTTTTAAAAAGATTACTCTGATTTTATTTTAAAAGCATAAACTAAATTGGTCTTTTCTGGCCGAGAAATTTGGGGAAGTCACAGGTTGCGAGTCTGCTAGCGTTCCATTGGACTGTCTAGAAAAGTTTGTGGTCGTCATCCATACTCCGCTAGATGACTGGATCATCATCAACATCGAGGCCTCTCATCATTTTATTTCATCACTCATCAACTATTTCATCTACCCATGTTTTTTACCCAACATATTTGTAGATATAAAATACATATACAGTTTAGATCTGAAAAAAAAAAAGGTTCAAGTCTTTCATCCAGCATAGATCTCAAGATATAAAATACATATACAGTTCAGATCTACAAAAAAAGTTTAGATAAAAAAAAGGTTTAGATCTAAAAAAAGGTTTAAGTCTTTCATCCAACATAGATCTCAGGATATACAGATAGTATGCACACATATCACGTAGTTTATATAAAATACTTCATATCTATATGTAAAATGAAAGTAACTATGCACTCACTTGATAAAGTGGCGATTCCAACTTGGAGAGCGCTTCGCTTCTTAAAAATATGATTTCCTTTGACGAAACCGGGAGGTTTGTGGAAAACCGGGCTCTGCGGGGGAAGAACTCTCCGAACCAGAAAACTCTTTTTCTCGGAGTCTTCGGGCACTCTGGGGCTTTCTTTTAGTGCTAGGGAGGTTTCCTAGGCTTGGGGTGGTGTTTAGGAGGTTTAGAAAGAGAGTAGAGAGAGAAAGAAATAGTGGAAGGTGTGTGAAAACCGGCTGCCTTCGCACTCCTTTTATTGGCCAGAGCCTCTCATTACGCTGGGCGTACCTGCGGAGGTACGCGGGGCGTTCAAGGCTACACAACGCGTTCGTACCGTTTCGTGTCAACCTCCGTATGGTGCATCGTGGCTCACTTCGGACCGCGCATAGGAAGACCGTCGAGCGTACCTTCGGTGTACGCGGGGCGTACTCGATACGTGATGTGACAACCCGACACTTTCTAGTCAACAAAAGTTAATTTCTGTTAAATAAAATTTTGAATTTTATTTATTCCGTTAAGTCCTTGGGGTTAGAAAATAATCTAAAATATATAATTAATGGTTATATAGGTTTTCGGAACCAAAAACACTCGAAAAATCAGCAAACTCGTTTCAGCCGGACGTTTACGGCCGTAAACCCCTGGGTCATAAACTCGTTTACAGCTGAGAACCCATTTCTGGCCGAAAACCCAACCGGTATAAAGGTTTTTCCCGGAAAGATTCTTAATTTCTCATCTTTTCACCCGAAAACTCTCTCAAGTTGCTCCCAAGAACCTCCCAAGAACATTCATATCCTCAAGAACGAACCTTAAAATTTTCATAATTTCACCAAGAACACCAAGAACAGCCTTCATATCTTCAAAGGCTGCAAACCTGTTTACAGCCGCAAACTAGTTCACGGCCGCAAACCCAGTTCACGGCCGCAAACAGCCTTGAGCCGAGAACCTTGGCTAAAAACCCTCTTTTTCCACATCAAATAAGTCCCGGTAACATTCCTAACCCGAAAGCATGTGTTTTCTAATACTTTAATTAATGGATTCACTAATTTAAATACAATTATGTGTTTATTTATCATTAGGATACCGTTAATTTCCGCGTACTCCAATTCGAGGGTCATCTTTCCGGTTTTGCTGTCGAGCACGTGCACATAATCAGCTGTGAGTTCATACCCCTACACTTTTACTGTTTTTAACGTTTTCAGGGGGGAATACAAGCAAAACACAAAGGAATTTTGTGTTCTTATATAAAGGATTTCAACAGGATTAAAACTTATGTAATTGATACAACCAAGAGATCACTACATTTTATAAAATATTTAGATATTTTATCCCATTTGTAACATGCTGAGCATAAGGGAAGTTTTCAACATACAACCATAATTGCAAAGTTTTGAATACAATACATGAATCGAATACATAACATACATGCAAACTATAATAGGTATAGTTTGGGATTCAACACACGATTTTATCAAGTCCAGAGCTTATACATTAACAAAGATATAAACTATGATAAATATAATTTATGGCATACAATACTATTTTCTGAAAACAAGAGTACAATACCAAATAATTATTTAAGTATAATTATTTTTACTTTACAAGTATACATAAAGTTTCAAGTACAAGAGAACACTACAACACTACACGTAAACTAGTTAATACCGGGTTGTGAGGCACTACTTCAATTGTACCCTTTGGGGTGCAGAACTAAATCCTACCACAATATAACCAGAGTCTACTGGAGGGAGGGCGTGAGATTTGTGAATAGATCTATTCGGGACTGACAATCCCACACCTAAACTGCTAGCTACAGTTAGACAGGCATGCCTGGGGTGACAAATGTCATAACATCTGACGCCTGAAGAACGTTGTAGAGGTCACTAGGTCATATCAAGCATGGTTATACCAAACTCACAACAGTATAAACTAACCATTTGTTTATGGGATTTCAATTCTTCAAATACTTTTATTTTTATTAATAGAACTATCATACACTACAACTGGAGGATTCCAGGGAATACAAATACATAGTTTTATTTTAAGCAATAAAATTACTATACATACTGGTGGTAGCCAGAGTTTTCATACAGAACATACTATACATACTGGTGGTAGCCAGGGTTTTCATACAGAACATACTGGTGGTAGCCAGGGTTTTCATATAGAACATACTATACATACTGGTGGTAACCATGGTTTTCATACATAACATATTATACATTACTGGTGATAGCCAAGGTTTCATACAAAGGTTTTCGTACAAAACACACTATACAATACAACTGGTGGTAACCATGCATACAAACTAACATTTCCATATACTACTACGGGATACAGTAACAAACGTACATTTTGGTCTTCGGGTTTAAGACTACTTTTCATTACTAAAGAAAATATTGGATTTTCTTGAGATCATGCAAGCATTTTACAGATTTACAGACATATTTTCATTCCAAAAACATACTTATGAACTCACCAGCTTAAATGCTGATACTCTTTCAAAACCGCTTGTATTCTCAGGGAACCGGTAGACAGGTACATTCGCAGGTTTTTGAGAAGACGGGGCTTTTAGGGTCGCGTCTTTTATACTTTTGGTTATACATTTTGCTGTATACAAACTATGTACCGAACATATGTAAATACCTTATATATATTCAATGTAATGGTTGTGTTTGCTTTAATTACTATGATACAATTGTTGTGATACTGTACATGACGTCCTCCACCCCCGAACGTTTCCGTTGTTCAGGTTTGGGGGTATGACATGTGTGGCGTCCGAAGGCTATGCGGGGCGTGGCCTCGCAATCAGTCTCACAATTTGCCTTTCCGTCTTCTAAAATTCGTAACTTTCGCATACGAGCTCCGTTTTCGACGTTCTTTATATCCACACGTAGGTGGAGATGTACTCCACAACTTTTGTTTAGACTCCGTCGGCTAATTTTACTTTTATTCTTAAAGTTATATGTTTAACAGGCCGGGACAGGAATAGATTGTTAAAAATTCATAACTTCGTCATTTGACGCCCGTTTTCATCTGTCTTTTTATCGTTGAGCTCCTATTAACGAGATCTTCGATTCTCGTTTAGTTTGTGTCGGCTAAAAATCGCTCGATCTAAAATTCGAACTCCGGGCTACACACTACTATGCCAAATCTTAGAAAATTCATAACTTCCTCATATGAAGTCAGATTTGGACGTTCTTTTTATGCGTGCTTTCGGTTTAACATATACTACGACTTTCGTTTAGATTGCTAAGGCTAAAAAGCTATTTATCGTAAATTCACTTTTTACGTCACACAGCGTCATGTCGGTTTTGTCGCGAAACTTCGACATGTCATAACTTCTTAGTTATAACTCGGATTTCGGCATTATTTATATGTCCAGAATCCTTGTCACGACCACTACAACTTTCTTCATAAATATCGGGTTTATCTAACATTTTATTTTTGATGCTTATTTTCATTTTTAATTTATTATATCTTTATAAACAAGTATATAAGCACATAAAATCACATAATATTCAAGTAATTCCTCTTTATTACTTCAAATAGGTTACAATGGTTGACGTTGACTATTACATCATCATACTAATGCTTAGCCTCGAAACACGGGTGTTACATCTGGTTACTTATGGTTACACACTTCATGGAGGTTAGTTGGTAGCGGGACAGTGTGCGGTGCGAGGAGTAGTAGGCGGTAGTGGGTTGTATGATTGTTGTTTTCCTATATTATGTGCCTACTTGATCCTTGATTTTTTATATGTCGACATACGGTAGTAGTTGGTTGAGGCGGTCCTGCTTTGTGCTGTAGGCCAAGATACCCGGTGCGGTTCAGCTATACGACGTAGGCACGAAGGCTTGGGAAGAACGGTTGGGTTGAGGCAGTAGGACAACAAACCTTTGGGTATTCCAGCCTGATGGCTGAATGGACCTGATGTATGCTTGTATGTTTATCGTATGGGGTATTTTGGGGGGAACTCACTAATCTTTGTGCTTACCCAATTGTTTATTGTTTCAGGTATCATCGGTCCTGATGGTAAGGAGAAGGCGTGACCGTACACATTCATCATCAACAATGAAGATTTCGCGCTTTAATATTACTCTGATTTTTATAAATGTATTTGGAATAAATGGTTTTCTCCATAACAAAGTTATAATTGGGAAGATTTACTTAAATAAAATGAAAGTTTTTGGTTGTGAAAATGGGACGCTACATGATTATACCTCCTTGCGTAAGGTATTTGAGCCACAAAATTGGGGGGAGGGGGGTGATTTGTAATTGCGAAAATTAGAACTAAAGACATACAATTAAGAAATTGTAACTTGATAATAAAATGGTTCTGATCCTATAGTAAACTCATGTGTCATGCACTTCAATCACGTGAAAAGGTTATGCCATAATCTGTCTAAGTTGGTACTTGCAAACACTAACAAGTTCTAGTGTTCTATATTCACCAAAGTATTTGATCAAAATAATATCTTTGAACCAAACCTAGTTTTACTAATATAACCTAAACAAGCTCTTATAATTAGATTGAAAAAACGCATTATAATTAATGTGAATGTTCCCAACAATATTCAATATTTCTCATAAGCTCGGAAACGTAAAAACACGCAATTGCAGATTACAACAAAGTTAATGCCACCATAGAACCAATTTGATTCTTGTACTTTACTTTCAGTTCATAAAACAATTACGAAATCCATAAATTGAATAACGAGAATGAAGTAAGCCTAATTCTAGTGGCCAACATGACCATGATTAAATCAAACATCATATTAAAACGAAACTACAATTGCTAGATATAATCATGAACATAACCTCAAATCACATGATTAAAAGCATAAACACAATCGTACTACAAAATCAGAAAAGGAAAGGCTTTTGTCGGACATGGCTTAAGCTTGCATCCAAAGTCTAGAAAGTAGAAATGACAAGATTAATCAGTCTTACAAATGAAATTTAAATGTTTCCACAATGATCTTCTCAATTTAAAAATCACCCCTTGGTCGCCTAGAATGAGAGATAAAGTTTGGAATGGCTGAAAATCTTGAATTAGGTCGTAAAAGAAAACTGGTAAAAGGCATGTATGCTTTTGACACGACCTCGTGTCAGATGTAACTAGTTTGACATGATATTGTGTGGCTCCAAAGTGCATTCCCTTATTTTGATCGGTTTTTCGAAGTTCATTGCTAAATATTACCCATTTTTGCCTTGACACAACCCCATTTCATATTTTTTTGGATGACACTAACAGTGTCATATTCCACACGACCCATATGATGATTAAAGCATAATCTCACACGACCCCGTCTCAGCACTTTTGTGATGAAAACTCAATTTCTTTTTTTAGCTCTGAAAATTATGCGACTTTGCTGCCAGACCTTTTTCACCATTCCAAATCACCTTTAATATCCAGAACCACTTAAAATGACATAAAAAAATGTGGAAATGAAGTGCGACAACATTATCCCAAAAAACAAGTAAAATGCACAGATTATTATGAATTGAAATGCAAAAGAGTGAATTAAACATGCTAAAAAGATGCATAAAATGCACCTAACAATGTACCAACGTTTCTTAGGAGCTCCAAAGGCTCGCTCGACATCCTTCCTAGCTCTCTCTTGATCCCTCTTACTTTTTTTCCTTCTAGAATCATTTGGACAGGAAAATGATTTAACAAACACAACATACTCATGTTAGATCCCCTCAAGAAGATAATAACCATACTAATATGACGTTTCATGTACTTGAAAAGAAGAATCTGGTGCCGATTCGTCATATATGTTGTTGAATATCGGTGAATGATTAAGAACATTAATGTCGTTAATCGAACCGGGAGAACCAAAAAAGGCATGCCACATCCATTGATCTTGTGACGCCACCGCTTCAAGTATGACTGTTGGGTGACCACGATTACCTCACGTAAATTTCCCATGGTGTGAGGCAGAGAAATTTTCCCATGCCTAATATAGACAATCTAAACTTCCTACTATTCCAAGAAAGTCATGTACGTTAGCATGATGGGCATGCAATTGCAGGATCTCGTTGCGTGTAGGCTTACGTAAATATTTTGGACCATAAATCTAAATCACATATTTTAAAAAATAGTGGAGACTATCTTGTGCATGCCATGTGCTAATTGACGAAGGTTGTGCATTTTTGTTGGGGAGTAAAACTGGGTGTATCTCTAGCACCGAAACGTTGTTGGAAATAACTACACTCCATCGTCAAATCTTTGACTATACGTTCATATAATGATTTGAACATCCTTGAAAAGTGACATGCTCGTCAAAGTAGTCTTGCATCAAACATTTGTGGGCATATTCACGGTTTCTCTGAATATATATTCGTGATCTCCATTGCAAAATTTCGGCTTCATCATTGCATATAGCGCTATACGTTTGTTGCACTATTTTAGTAACCCCGACAACAGCATCAAGCATAACTTGAAATTCTTCACAAGACGAAAATGACGACATATTCTTGTGATTTTGAGAGAAATAGATATAGAAAAATGTGGTAAAATAAGGGTTGTGAGGTTTCTTTATAGGTACAAACGAAAATAAATGATTTTTAAATATTTTGACCGTTTACAACATTAGGAAATAAGAAAGATGGTAAATAATAGAGAGGGAGTGCGGCAGTTTCTAACGGCATGATGCCAAACCACAATGGAGACAATAGGGTGGGGGGTTGTTCTTACTGTCCACCGTGGCAAACCACGGTCCTTACCATGCCCACACCGTCGAGCCTTAGGCACCTTCACACATTAATTTTAATTTTTAGATTTTATGTGTTTTTAGTTTTATTTTAAATAAAAATCTCACTATCAAAAAGTTACTTAAAACTTCTAGTTTTTCGAAGTTTTTAACTTTTAGTTTCTATTTGATTGATTTTAGACATTTAAAAGCTAACAATTATTTTTTAAACATTTATTCACAAATAAAAATTACAACTTTCATATTCCAGCTAACAACTATCAGTAATCAACATTTAGTTTTCAGTTACAACTATCAACTTGTTTTATTAAACACATACTTAATACTGTAATGGGTGAAACATTACAAGGTTGCATTTTTAGGTTTTACTAAAATATGATTTAGACAAATATGTCACACAATATATAATTACATGTTTCGATATAAATTCATATTAGTCTATTATCTAACTTTAAAAACTCCCACATTTTAAAGGCAAAATCAAGGAGGTGTGATATAATTAAATAGTGACCATTTTTTGAAACTATTACAAAATAATCATATGTGTTATAAAATATTTTTTTGCATAATTTCTTTTAACTTTATGAATTTTATATATAACTAAAAATTTTAATGACACTTTATAACTTATTACTATATATTTTGTTTAATTAACAACTTAATATCATAGGATTACATAGCTTTTTTCTTTTTATTTTATTTTAACCATTCCATATATAATGAATGGTCAGCATATTTTCATAAGTGGTACATCTAACCCGTTTTATTTTAATGATATTTTATTTTATCTCTTTAACTATAATTTATGTTTTAATATTTTTTATATCTTTACTAACTAAATTCTTTTTATTAAATATTTAATGACTTCTTATTTATAAAATATAAATTTTATAAAAATAACACAATATTTTCAATGTTTTTAATTTTATTTTGTAACTGTAACATAACATTTTTTTCGCATTTTACGTATATAAATCAAGAACTGATATAGTTGTATTTATATGTATTAAAATACGATTTGTGTTTAAAAATTGACTAGTTAAATAAAGGGTTTTTTTTAATATTTCAGATAAATAAGAATATATATATATATATATATATATATATATATATATATATATATATAAATCATTTTATTACATTTAATAAAAAAAATTATTTTAGTACATCTCGCAACTCCTTGGCCTAAAATTTTACAAAGTTAATTACCGATAAATAGTAATCATTTATTTGAATGTATAACTATTGGAGATGTTTTTGTTGGAACTTTGATTATAGCCTATTGAGAAAGAAAAAACTTTGACTAGCTTTATAAGTCTTTGTCTCCATATATTCTTAAATGGATAAAGCAAAACAAAAAGACATTTGGGCTAGAATTGTGTTATTGAGCTCTAAAATTAGTCTTGAATTAAGCTTATCATTAAATATAGTTAATGGTCAAAAGATAGGCATTGGGGCTCTTGGGCTCTTCTTGACTAATTAATTAAATTTATATACACAAATTCCGAAATTGATTTTTTTAATTACAAAATCTGTTAATTGTTAATTAACTGATTGAAAGTTAATTAGACAGTTAATTTCGGTTTTGGAACAGATATGATGGTTGACAGTTTTTAACTACTATATGACAGATTATAAATAAATGATCAGTTGACAAATTAAAGGGTTGATCATATACACAATAACACCACTTTCTCTCACTTTCGTTTTTTCTGGAAAATCAACGAAGCATGAAGAATTTCGTCATGGTCAAGATTTAATCTTGATCAGATTGTTGTATTCTCTAGACAGATCCCTACCGGAAAAATTTCTGTCTTAGGACACTGCAAAACAGACCTCAATCTCTACTTATTTTCGTGATTATTGAAACTGTTGTAAACATCCAAACACAAGTTCTTCTGATTTATGAATTTTTGCATATTAATTTGATTTATTTTTGTTTTCAATTCCATATTTATTTACTTTTGTCGTAACAGTTCTAACTAAAAACCCAATATTTTTGCCAAATACTATCATATCTTTACAAAATTTCGTTAGATAAATTCATGAATTTCATCATTATTTCGTATTGAAGACCATTCATAAATTAATCTGGTAAAGGCAAAAGTATTTGTACAATTTATTTTACAATAAATAAACACTTTTCAATAATTTCCAAAAGATGATCGTACATTGATTATTTTAGTGATTATCACCTTTTAAATGTTCATTACAAAAATCGAAAGAAATGTGTAAATTGTAATTCAAGTGACCGATTTTCTTCTTAATAAAGCCGTTCCATAACCCTCGCTGCGTTGTCTCTCCTCTCTCTCTCCAACGAACTGTGTGAAAAAACGAGAGGAAACTGAGACAAAAAACCAACAGAAAGTAACAAAAAGAAGCAAATCCTCCAAAATCCATATCCATTCCTACAGTTTCCTTCACCACACAATTGATTCTGGTATATGCTTCATCTTCCATTCTTCTCCATCTAATTAAATTTTTATCTGAATTCTTGTCTCTTTGTCTCTCTACTTCCTCTTCTTCTACACTACCTATTTCAGATCTGTTTTCACTTAATCATGATTTCTTCTTGAAATTATTGCACAAACAGTGTCAATTGGTTGCGGCATTTTTCTCTTTGTTTGAGGCGTTTCTGGAATGGAGGACAGCGGTGGTGGTCGGAGCCGGCGTAACGAGTTGGATGAAGAAACTAACGCTCCACCTGCACCAGCTAGTTTAACGCTCGGTGGAATCCTGTCGATCAAGCAGACGCCGCCTTATCGGATCCAAGATCGTACTCTACTGGATCTTATACGCGATGATCAGACTTGTGGAAAAGAACCGAAGACGACGTGGAAGATGATTAGGGAGAAACTCCGGCTCAAACTCGCTGGTTCAGTCTGTACAACCACCGCCCCTACTCTCGCTTCTCTTGTCCCCATTACCACAGAGAGCAATCGTCTGTTGACGCGACATGGTTCGACTCAGCGGAACCCCACCGACGAGTCAACGTGGCAGTTGAATTCACCGCAGGTAACTAACTCTAGTAACATACTGGAAACGCAAACAGCCAGGGTACAAACTGACCCGCCGGTGGAGGAAAGCGAGCAAACCTCGACGGAGGAAAATCGGGGCGCCGGTGGAGGAGAACCGGCGGCGGCGAGGATGTCGTTGATGTCGCTGTTGGAAGTGGATGGATCTGCGTATTTGGATTATGAAGAAGAAAAAGAGGCGGAGGAGATGGAGGAGGAGGAGGTGGAAGAAGGCGGTGGTGGTGGAGGAGGATACAAGTACAACAACTGCTGCGTGTGCATGGTAAGACATAAGGGCGCAGCATTTATTCCCTGTGGGCACACTTTCTGCAGACTCTGTTCAAGGGAGCTTTTTGTTCAAAGGGCTAGTTGTCCATTATGCAACAATCTGATCTTGGAAATTCTTGATATCTTTTAGTTTAAAAAACAAAAACAAGAAAATTAAATTCTTGTTCCATGTGATTTTTTTTTTTTTTTACAATATCTCTAGTACATTTAGTCCAATTATGTAAAGCATTTATTTCGCACTGCTCAATGTTTATTTATTTAAGGACATTTTTAAACATATACAACAAATTGATTTTTTAAACAAAACATGTGATACTTCGCAAATTAAACCAAAAGATATAATATGTTAATTGTTGTTTATGAAGCCAGGTGAGATACGATTTTATAATTCATGATAGTTTAAATAGGTAAAAATTAAAGATTGTCATAGAAATTGATTAAAGTAAGAAATTATTATATAAATAAGAATTTAATGGGTTTTCAAGTTTGCGATCGTACAGAGCCTATGTCAATTGTCATAGGGGACTGAAATTTTAATTCGTCATAATTCAGTCACTAATCCTTTGTTAATCCATCACTAATCCGTCATTTTTTGTTCTAGCCATCACTAATCCGTTGTTAATCTACATACCTACCCTACGGGTTTCATATTATGAGATAATAGTGTTCGACTATTATGTTTTCCAATTAGTGATTTGCATGGTGATTTACTGAAATAAAAGTAAAAGGGTGGGGTGATAGTGGGTCCAACTGGACACCAGTTTTGTTCATTACTGCTTTTCAAGAAACAAAAATCCGTCTGAAAAGAATCCAAGAAACGGAATGTTCAATTTCAGTTTAGTTAAAAAATAAATATTACCAAACTTGTTTAAATAACTCTTAGAAAAACTAATGAAAACAATTTTAATTTCTTTTTAAGGTTTGACATTTTCAATTGTACAAAAAATAAAGAATAAATTCAACCGGCCTGACAGAATTTGAAAAACAAACCATGGTCCAAATATTCCTTTTACTTAATCCATCTATAATTTATTATTTAATCTTGTCTTTTATAAAGGCATCCTCGTCATCATGATTATTATTGTCTTTTATGATCATTAGGAAGCATCATTATGGATTAAATGTCGCGTTGGTGGATTAGTAGATTTTTTTGTTTATTTTTATAGAAGAATAATAAATAAGTGATATGTTAAGGGGAAAAAAGTTACCAAAAAGAATTTTCTTGTTGTTGATGCTTTGTTATCTTAAGGGTGTTTGGCTAGTGGTAAAACAACTTATTAGCTTATTAACGGTTCCACACCACTATCAGTTAAAAAAATGTTTGGATGAAAAAAAAAACTTATTCCGATGCGGAATCTCTAATAAGTCATTTTTTTATAAGTTACTCAACATTTACTTATTAACTTATAAGCTAATAAACTAATAAGTTATAAAATAATAAGCAATAAGCATTTTTGTCAAACACCCCCTTAGATTAACTTCTTCCGCTCACACTTACATAGATGATATCAATTGCTCACACAGGTGTACCTCTCCTTTTTATATTTGTAATTTATAAATTTTCTAGTTTAGTATCTTGCTTGTCGTGTGGCTATTAACTAAAAAATTCTTACTGCCTCCAAAATACATGAGATGAGCATCCAAAATACATGAGATGAGCACCATGTCTAGAGTTATAAATGAGAACAAATGAACATGAATTGTTACACACAGTTTTTTTCTCATATTCATTCGTTTAATAAATTATTTTGTTCAAGTTTGTTCGTCTATATTCGTTAAGGTGCCAAACAAACATAAACAAACGAATATAAAAGCATAAATAAACATAAACATTCAAATTAGAATAAAAATTTGACCGGTAACACTTTGGAATTTGGATATGTTGATTTTATTTAGCAGTGCCCCTTTTGATATTTTTACGGAATTTAGACATTATAAAACTAAAACCATTCTTACAACTCCATTTTTCCTCCCAACAATTCTATAATATTATCTATGTTATGACAGAAGTATACAATCAACAATATAACATAAACAAAACAAACGAAATTGAATGAATATATAATACAATAGTTGATGAACAAGGAAAACATACTTGAATGTTGTTTACAAAAGATTACAACCACGAGTTTTTATAGAGATTGAGGTCTACTATGCAGTGTCCTAAGACTGAAACACAAACTCTTTTTTATAGAGATTAAGGCCTACATTCAAGATATACTTTACGTGACTTTTGAACATTCATTGAGGAGTGTAGGTTTTTTCGTGCACAAATTACTCACGTATGACTTGATTATATGTTTTAACAACTAAAAATGTTTGGTTATTTATTTATTTTAGTATAATCTCATATGAAACCTTATATTGTAGACATGGTGAATGTGTCACTTATTTTCTACTGAAATAACACATTAAAAGGAAGTAACCGACATCTGCGATGAGTGTGTCACTTATGTTGAGAGTTTTTCGATCACCTTGAAATTAAGGGGATGAAAATTCTGGTGATTGGACATAGCAAAATGAGGTAAATGACAATTATGATAAGGATGGTCGAGACTGTTAGTGACTAGTGTTGATGGAGTGAGGAGAAGAGAAGGAAGTGAGAAGAGAGTTTGAGGTTTGAGAATGAGTTGATACTTTTGGAGAACACACCAACTATAAAAGAACACAAAAATAAATTTTAGGAAGTGGAATCATATATGTATGTATCTAGGTTATGCGATATGGTGTGAGGTATTTGTTGTAGGATGTGTCATGTGTTTTTTTAATTTTCTTCTACACAGTTGATACCGGTTTTTGCTGAGAGTGGTTGGGGGTGTTGTAGACTACGATGGTGTTTGTTTTTCGTTTATAAGCTCTTTTAAACTCTTCTAAGCTTTTATGTTCGTGGGCGAGAAAACGTTTTAGCTTGCAGACTATTTGTTTTTTTGAAGATTATAGACCTAAAAAGGTCTGCACGTGGAGACATTATTGCATGCATCACATCCTCCTATTATACCTTACATTCGAGTGAGGGAAAGGGTGTTCTTGTATATGTCGTGATTTGTATTTTTTCGTTTACTAATTATTTCTCTTTGTATATGACATGATCAACATGCCATATATCTTTTATTGAAGCAACATCTCTATAACGTTCCAATTTTCGAAACAATTTTCATTTAAGATCAAAAGCATTTGTTCCATTTCCATTCTCAAAGATCTAATAAAAACCATTTGTTTCAAAACAATAAATCATAGTATAAAGATTGTAAATAAAAGGTGCAGAAGTCTCAAAACATATCCAACGATGCCATGCAATCACATTGTTCATTTCCCTTTGCTACCAGAACAACCTGCAACATTCAACTTAAAACCATAAGCACAAAACTTAGTGATTTCCACAATATGCCACATATAATACAAAATAATGAGCCTAACCTAACGGGTCAAACCCAACCATGTGGGCCTAGCCCAATGGGTCCAACCCAACAAGCATCTAAGCATACAATCAACTAGCATACATTGACACTCGGTGAGAAGACTCACATGATCAAAGAGTTGAAGTCAACTACCCGAAGCCCAACGAATCAGCTAGACGAACTGCCTAATCAACCATAGGTTAACCCCCAGTCTATAGCTTAAAATCCCAAGTTTGACCAAAAGTCAAAGTGGTCAAAAGTCGACGATTGCGTTATGACCATCGACCCGTCGCGCCACGAACCACAACACGTCAAAATAGTCGTGAATCTGCTAGTCAGCACGCTGCGATACTCTAAACCATCGTGCTGCAACATCATGTCTAACATCTTCCTTCTTAAGTCCTTAATCCTTTCAACCAAGGGATAATCCTTTCAGATCTGGGTCTCCTAAAGATGTTAATGGATAAAGTTTCCAGGTCTAAGCCTCAAACTTATCAAATCTTGGACCCTAACTTTAATAAGGCCAAAACTCTTGCATAACACCAAGGGAATGCATGAACATCCATCTTTCCAACATCTAACAAGTCCAAAAGCACAAGAAATCGTTTCAAAGGTTCGGGAGTTCTTCCAACTCCAAGAACACAAAGAAAAATGGACAAAAAGGGACTAAAACACAAACCAACACTAGATCTATGGATGAAAGCACATAAAGCTTGGATCTTGAAACTTACAAAGGTCCAAAGATGATGTGAAGGCTGAAAATTCCAGATTGAAATGCTTCCAATATCAATCTTCCTCTTTTCTTCACTTAAAAGCATAAAAACAACATCAAGAATGAGGTTAGGAGAAAGGATGAGCTTCAAAGCTTCAAGAGAGGCTAGAGTTTCATTAGAGGTGCTCAAGGAGGCGATGGAGGCTACAAATGCTGAAACCCTAGATTTAATACCCTTAAATATTTCCAAATCCAGAGGCCTAAGGCTTAAGCCCATACAGTGGAATCGTGCCGTAAGAATCATAGGTCGCGCGACAACCCATGTTGATTCTTAAATCCTTAGCAAAATAATTGCATCAAGCCTTTCTCATTACTTCAACTTACCATGGACTTAAAAGATCAATAATCAAAGGAGGAAAACACAATCAGAACTCGATGTTACAATCTCTACTCTTCAAGGGAAGTAAGTGGAAGTATGATTGTATGCCTATCAACATCTTCTTCCCCATAGAACATGCTTATGAGAAATGGATGTAGATGTTCACTTTTAAATTGTCAATATTCTCTCCTCAAGCTTTTAAACTATAGTTATTTAGAAAACTCAAACATTCTTCAAGCATTTTAACTTTTACCTGTTAAATCAGTATATGAATAGATAAACATGCCAAGAATATCACATTATTACTATGGGAACTGACACAACAATTATATTATTTGTGTTTGCTTTTCCCAACGGGAAAATGACATAAAAGCCCTTAGGTTTTCACAAAAATATCGGTTTTACCCTTGGACGTGTTTTATGTCCAGTAAAGCCCGAAGTTTTGTTTAATTTGTTCATTTTTACCCTTGTAGCCGGTTTCCAGGTAACCTACCGGTTACCTAGGTTACCTAATGCCAGTAAAGCCCTTGAATTTTCAAAAATGTTCGGATTTACCCTTAAGTTTTTCAAAAATGTTCGGATTTACCCTTACCTTGATTGTTATTATTATTATTATTATTATTATTATTATTACATTTTTAATTGTATAAAAATATTTTTTACATACATTTTAAATGAATGAAAATTTTTCATACGTTTTTAATACATTTTTATACATATTATTATTATTATTATTAGTATTATTATTATTATTATTTTTAATACATTTTTAAATGTATAAAAATATTTTATACACACATTTTTAAAAATGGATTTATTTGTATTTAGTAGGTATAAGTATAAATATATATTTATTTCATATAAAAATATATTATATACATATAAATATAAAAATACATATTTATATGGTTTATATTATATAAAAGATATAACTATATGTATTTGTACATATTACCAAGTATAAATATGTATTTATTATCAAACATCATACTAAATAGATAAGCAAAATAAATATTCGTTAATTAAAAACATAACGTAACAATTATAAAACCCTCGTAATTAGAAAACCTCAATAAAAACACTCGATTACAGATAAGATTTAGTATAAAATTTGAAAAAACCTCTATTATTCAACTATATTAGGTTAATAGTGAGTAGATAACAATAAATGATCAACAAATAACACTCGTAAATGGAAAATACATAATATAATTAAAAAAACCCTCGACAAAAAGACTTGATCACTGTAAAAATTAAGTATTATCAACTTAAAATCATTCATTAACTATTTTTATCTCAAAAATTGATAACGAAATGTCAAATATGAGTGTAAACTTCATTTATGTTTTGTTGTAAGTTCACAAAAAAAGATCACGAAATGCATCATTTTTTATATTGATCTGAAGCATTTGTTTTTGCAAAATCAGTCATTGACGACATTTTTTACTTTATCAAGCTTTTTCTGTTCGATTCAACAATTATAGATGAAGATTTAGGGTTTTCAAATGTATATAAATACTAAATACAAGTACATATATTTTTAAAAATATATTTATATTAGTAAAAATATTTTTATATTAGTAAAAATATTTTTATACATTTAAAAATGTGTGTATAAAATATTTTTATACATTTAAAAATGTATGTATAAAATATTTTTATATAATTAAAAATGTATTAATAATAATAATAATTATTATTATTATTATTATTATTATTATTATTAATAATAATAATAATAATAATAATAATAATAATAATAATAACAACAATCAATGTAAGGGTAAATCCGAACACTTTTGAAAAACTTAAGGGTAAATCTGAACATTTTTGAAAATTCAAGGGCTTTACTGGCATTAGGTAACCGGTAGGTTACCTGGAAACCGGCTACAAGGGTAAAAATGAACAAATTAAACAAAACTTCGGGCTTTACTGGACATAAAACATGTCCAAAGGTAAAACCGACATTTTTGTGAAAACTTAAGGGCTTTTATGTCATTTTCCATTTCCCAACCAAATTATTTTGGCCCTAAAAGAGATCAAATTGTCTATCATCCAAAAATAAGTGAATTATACATAAGATTAAATTACAAAACGCCTTATGAATAGTATATTATACATACTTTACAATTGTGCCACTATACTTTCTGAAGATTGTCGCTTCTGGTCCGTGTCTTTTACTAAACTGGTGTGTTAGGCAGAATTCTCCATCGGCTGTGGCTTGGGAGCTCGGCTTTGCCTAAGTACTAATCCTCTCTAATAACAGTCATTAAGGGAAAACAGTTAATAATATGAAAAAAAAAAATCCGATCCCATTGCTGGGGTTGTTTACTAGTTCGAATTAAATCAAGTCCTATAAGGCTGGAGGGAGTGGTGCCACACTCCCTCCTTTTACCGTACTTTTTTACAACACCCAAGGGGTGGAGAAATAGAGGAAGAGACAGAGAAAGAAGAGAGAGATAGAGAGATAGAGGAAGAGAGAGAGAAAGGGAGCGCTCCCAATTCTTGACGCACTCCCCAAACCGCACTTCGAAACCGCAGGGAGGGGGCGGTGTTTCAGTGCCACATCAGCTGAGACCGCACCCCACACCCTCCAGTCTAATAATAGTTTGGACTTTATTGCGTTACAAATTGTACATTGCACTAAATTTAAGGACTTACCTTATTAAATAAAGAAATACCAATATCCATGAGCTGCCATTATGAACATTTAAAGACACCCATGATCCATCATCCATCAAGAAATTAATTCAACTTTTTCCACTTTCCCTTTTTACCCTTGCAAACAAGAAGTAAACAAAGAGCGACTCCAATTTGGAGCCAGATGTTAACTGATTCTTTCAATAAACTGACTACGATGACTTGAATAATCATAAACAGATAATCAGGGATATACAGTTTATTGAAGTTACGAATTGTCAACTATTTTTATATTTATCTCGATAATCAATTTTCTTCCAGCTACTCATACTAACATGTAGGGGTGTGAGAAAATACCAAAACCAAATAGCCAAATCAAACTGAATGATGTTTTGGTTCAATTGATTTGGATTATTCAGTTTTCAGTTAATTTGGTTTGGTTAACCCAATAATTATACATATCTTATCCGGTTTGAGTTTTGTTAAATTTTCATTATTTTGGTTAAACTGAATAAGCTATTTAATTAAAATTAAAATTTATAATTTTTTTTCTATAAATTAATATTTTATATTTAAATTTTAAAATTAGTTTCTAAAAATCATTTTGAGCACATAGAGCCCAAATAGGACAATCTACTTATCTAGTTAGCTTCGAATTCCTCTGTTGTGCTATCTAAGCTCTATTTTTTTTTTAATTATAGAAAAAAATCATGACTTTCTTATTATTTTATTTGATTTAGTTTTTCTAATGTTCTTGTTAATTTGTTTTCACATTGTATTATTTGGTTTAACCGGTAAACAAAACTGAAAAAACCGAAAACAAATAACACAAAACAGATTGAACCGAACCTTATTTTGTTTGGTTATGGTTAATTTAGAAATGCTAAAAAACCGATTAAATGAAACCAAGTAAACCGAAAACCGATAAACCAAACAGAATAACACCCCTACTGACATGCTCTATTACGTGATGTATTGGTAAAGCAACTAATGATGTCCACCTGGAATAAAACATTGTATACATATGGGTTTTTTTTTTTTAATAAACTATCTTCCAAAACACAAATTTTACAATATTCATCGATTATAATGTGAAAGAAGTTAGGAGGGGAAAATGTAAATAGGTAAAGTGTTAATATCTTAATACATAAGCTAGGTTTTTTTTGGCTTAAGTCATTAAGCCATTATGTCCGGATTAAATCAAAAAGAAAAAAAAAACATTTATAGTTGTCTAGATTAAGTGTTCCAAATTCCAAGTTGATTCAAACATGGTAAAATGAACATAAACCAACAAAAACAATATACAAAATTACAATAAGAACACATAACTTTAACATTACAAGTTGTTCTAGAGACAAAAAAGTGGTAGAAGGATCTCAAAGACAAAAAAGATCCTAATAGATTCCAGTCATCTCAGATATTAAAAACAGGAGGAATCTACCAAATAAAACCACTCCATCAAGATACAAACACTACCCATCCATCGACTCCCTTAACTTTTGCTCTTTGTCTTTTTTTTTTTTTTTCTTTTAAACTAATAATTCTAGATGACACCATGAAAAGAAAGAGCAAATTACTAACAACAAGGGTTAATCATCCTTTGGTTCTCATGATTGTAATGCTACCTTTTCCTCCTTCTGTACGAATCTTGGTTTTACCAACAACAGGCTTCCCTGAGAAAGCTGAAGTTGGATATGATTTTTCAGGATTTTCATTTTCATTTTCATGGGATTTCTTTGATTTTGATGGTGGTGGAGTCAGTATTTTCTGGTTTATATCTTTTAGAGTAACTGCTCCTTGCATTCCACATGGTTTTACAAATGCAAATGGAAGCACAACCGATGAAGCTATCTTTGTTGTTCGTGTCTTAATAAAAGACTTTTTCCCTAAACATTACAAGAATTATTAGAAATAATGGTATTATTCATTTGCAAAAAGGATCACAACAACTTTTTTTAGGAATGAGACACACCTTTTAAGATGATATTTTTACGAGTAGGAGTGGGGATCTCTTCATCATTCTTAGATTGGGAATTCTTCGACTCTATAAACAAAAAAATAAGTGATTAGTGAAAATATTAAATTATGAAATGGTGAAAAGTTTCCATACCTGTAAGATCAATCTGAACAGATGGATTCCTGTTATGAACATTTTAAAATTAGCCAAATCTTTTTGGTAATTAATTAATGAAGTTTATATAAAAAAAACATACAAATCATCAGCGCATAAATGCATCTCTGTATCATTTATTAGACAATCATCTAGCCAACCCTCTGAAGATTGATCCAGACCCTCGCAACCAGATCCAGATGCAGGAGTATCATCTGAGAAACAATGCAAAAGTTTGCACAAATTAATACAATAATCTTTATCATATATTTGGATTATGGTTCTTATAAGAGTCAAACCTGTGAATCCATCAACCCATTGATTAATATCAGATAAAGCTCCATTCAAAGAAGCTTCCCTCTCCTGATCATAAAACAAAAGAAACCATTTTACAACCAGTGGTCAAAAGAAATTAAAAGATAAAACTTTATATTTTCTCCCATTGACATCAGTCAAATGCATGTCAAATACAGTACAACTTGTTATGTCTTTGTCTTGTCATGTGTAACAAACGGGGACTAAAAGAATATAAATTTATTTCATTTGACTTACAATAATTATTTGAAATGGGAATGTTTGACTAACCTTTGACTTTAGATATGTGGATGAGAAGTCCTTGCCACAAACAGGTATCATGTCCACATCCAAAATTTCATTGTCAAATTGCAGCATTCGACGTCTCTTTGCTTGTGAATAGGCTTCTCTATATGGCTCTTTTCCCTTGTTTAAGTTTTCTGCATTTTCATTCCTCATATTAAAAATATCACAAATTCAACAAATGCTAAAAACAGAAATAAAAAAAAAATGAATGTTTTTTTTCTTCTTTCAATGATATAGATTACCATTGTCTTGATAAGCCAAATCCTCAAAGGACTTTGCTGGGGTAGTTTCATTAAACACATAAGTAAGATCATCTTCATTCTCATTTGCATTGCTCCATAGGCTATTAGAAGCATCTGCTTACAACCATTTTAACAAATCATAAATAATAAATGTCAATAGCCTATATAGTATATATATCATGTTTAAGAAAGATAAAGAATTGTGTGTTGAGTCTCACTTGTTTGCAAACCGTAATCTTCACCTTCCCAATCCCACATTTCAGTGCTACAACTCAACAAAAAATAAAGAAAAACATCATCAATCCACAAAAGTATTAGACTAAGATTCATGGAATCAAACAAGATCCAAGTCCCAGATTCTTCCTCTAAAAGCCTAAACAACACAAAATTGGTAGAAGAAATTCATCTGCATTTTCCCCAAAGCACATAACAAACCATACAAACTCACAAACAAATGCATCTGAACTTGCAAGCAATAGAAGCAAAATCCCTAAGTTAGCAAACAAAATTAATAAAATCAAGCAAAATATAAGTTCTAAATCCTTCATTCAAATGCCCTAAACACCACAAAACTGACATAAAATCCATCTGTATTTTTCCCAATACACATAACTGCATTTGAAAACACCATCAAGCAATAAAAAATAGTAGAGTAAAATCCCTAAGCTAGCAAGCAAAATTAACGAAATCAAGCAAAACTCAAGTCCCAAATCCTTCATTTAAATGCCCTAAAACACCACAAAATTTGCATAATTTGTCTGCAGTTTACCCCAAACACATAAGAAATAGTATAAATTCACAACAAATGTATTATAAATGTAATCCCGCAAATAAAATACTGCAAGAAGCAGAACGTAGCGCTAGCACGTACTTGTCATTGTTGTTGTAGTCCATTTCGGTGAATAATCAAAACTGCAGGCAACTCAATGATATAATACAGTGCTACACTCTTCTTCCTGTGGTAATCATAAGCATAAGCGTGCTTTGAAATGATATGATCCTTAAAAGTTAAAAGTGTGAAAAACAATAGAAGAAGTTGTCGTCGGAATATGCGCAAATGGCGAGGGAAACCGCCGGCTTTCTCTGTCACTCGCACCACACTTCGCCCCCTTTTTTCCTTGTTTAATGGCTAATAATTTTCATTGTTTAACATAACAGCAAAATATTAATAATTAATAATAATAATAAATAAATGCGGGGAATTTTTTTTTTTTTTTGGGAAAGAGCCAACATTATAAAATATCACCCAAATAGCAAGACACTATCATATATACTTATAAAGCTAACATTTTTTCTTGAATCTCATGCATTTGAAACCCCCTTTTTTAACTTCCTTTCACAACATTCATTTGAAACTCCCATGACTTTTCAATTTCTTTACAATAATATTATAAATAAGTTAAATAATGTTCTATAAACAAGAAATGGTGTTTTATTACAATGTCTTCATCTCACATCGATGGTGAGAGTAAACAATAGAATGTTTCCTCATCTATAAATATGAAAGGTTGTGAAATGTTTCAAAGGGACCAAACCAAGATAACTTCCTCATGCCTACCTTTGTAGGATTTTGAAGGTATTATTTGGTGAGATTGTCTATATTGGCAAGTGTCCAGTTAACTTTTAGAATTCCAAAAATGGTTTTGAACTGAATTTTTTCAGGTTTAAACCGTGTTTCAGTTAGAAAAAAATATTATGTAATTGGGTATATTGAGTTGAACCGGAGCTGGATCAATTTGGACCGATAAAGGAATCATTTTCCTTTCACAACAAACATTTGAAACTCCCATGATTTTTTAAATTATTTCTAATAATATTATAAATAAGTTACATAATTTTATATAAATATAAAAAAGCATCTACCTAAACCTAAAATTATAATTGTTTGAAAAATCACTTTTATTCAAAAGCACGAAATATATACAAACCATGTTTCACTAGGAAAAAAAATATGTAGTTTGGTATATTTAGTTGAATCGGTGCGAGTTTGATCTATTTGGACCATAAAAGAAGCATTTTCCTTTCACTGCATACATTTGAAACTCCCATGATTTTTCAAATTGTTTCCAATGATATTTTAAAAAAGTTACATAATGTTATATAAATATAAAAAAACATCTACCTAAACATAAAATTATAATTGTTTGAAAATTCGATTTGATCAAAAGCACGAAATATATACTCAGATTATATTTTATAAATGAATTCTTTTTATAATGAACTTTTGAATCATGAAAATACATATAAACAAACTTTCTATATTAAGTACCTAACTGAATTTATGATTTTAGAATTAAACAAAAAGTTATTCAATAAAAACTTACTTTTTTGGATAGCCACTTACGAGATTATAGAAAAATGGAACTATTGAACAATAAAGAAAGGGTAAACAAGAGAAAGGGTGTTTTACTAAATAAGTTGAATAATGTTTTTATAAACAAGAAAATATGTTTTATTACAATGTCTTCATCCCATATCGATGGTGAGAGTAAACAAGAGAACGTTTCCTCTTCTATAAATAGGAAAGGTTGTGAAATGTTTCAAAGGAACCAAACCATGAGAACTTCCTTATGCCTACCTTTTTAGGATGTTGAGGGTATTCTTTGGTGAGATTGTCTTTATTGGCAACTGTCCATTTAAGTTTTAAAATCCTGAAAATGGTTTTGAACAAGATTTTTTTAGGTTCAGTTTCAGCTGAAAAACCGTTATGTAGTTTGGTATATTGAGTTGAATCGGTCTGAGTTTGATCAATTTGGACCGATAAAGGAAGCATTTTCCTTTCAGCACATACATTTGAAACTCCCATGATTTGTCAAATTGTTTCTAATAATATTATAAATAAGTTACCTAAACATAAAATTATAATTGTTTGGAAAATAAATTTGATTCAAAAACACAAAATATATACAAACCGGGTTTCAATAGAAAAAACGTTATGTAGTTTTGTATATTAAGCTGAATCGGTCCAAGTTTGATCAATTTGGACCGATAAATGAAGCATTTTCCTTTCACCACATACATTTGAAACTCCCATGATTATTCAAATTGTTTATAATAATATTATAAGTTACATAATGTTATATAAATATAAAAAAACTACCTAAACATAAAATTATAATTGTTTGAAAAACCACTTTGATTCAAAAACACGAAATATATACTCGATTATATTTTATAAATGAATTCATTTTATAATGACATTTTGAATCATGAAAATACATATAAATAAACTTTCTATATTAAGTACCTAACTAAATTTATGATTTTAGGAATTAACAAAAAGTTATTCAATAAAAACTTAATTTTTTTAAAGCAACTTACGAGATTACTGAAAATGAAACTATTGAACAATAAATTTTCTGGATAACATTTTATTTTTATTATTTAATATTTTATTTAACAAAATGAAATTATTGGCAAATAAAGAAATGAGTTTAATTAAAATGTCTTCATCCCACATTGATCGTGAGAGTAAACAAGAGAATGTATTCTCCTCTATAAATAGGAAAGGTTGTGAAATATTTCAAAGGGACTAAGCCATGAGATCTTCCTTGCATCTAACTTTGTAGGACGTTGAGTGTATTATTTAGTGAGATTGTCTTTGTCGACAAGTGACCAATTAAATTTCAGCATTTCGAAAATGATTTTGGACCGTATTTTTTAGATTTGGATCGAGTTAAATAAATATCCGAGTGTCTTCTGGCTGAGTTAGGCAAACTCGCTTCCATTGGAGGCCGAGTTTAAGTACCATGCCGAGTATTTGGTTGTGTTAGCCAAGCTTTACAACCCTGTATGTAATACAATTTAAAGTTTTAACCTTATAAAAGGCGTCACTATTATCATATGTTCTACATAATTATGGTAATATTTATGATACAAAACATTTTTTTTACTATTTAAGATAAAAAGTTGTCTCTATTATCATATGTTGTACAAAATGATAAAATTTAAGATAGATAAAAAGATGTCTCTATATTATCGTATTTTCTACATAATGATAATATTTAATATAAATGTTTTAATTTAATATGAAATTATTATTTAATAGATAACAATAACGATTTATTTATTTAATTTTTTTTTCTATTTTAACCATATAACTTTGTATATACAAAACATCTTCAAGATCCAACCTTATCTCTTATGATATAGTTCAACATAATAACAATACTAAAAATATTTTTTATATTTTTTATGAAATTATTATTTAGTTGTTAATAACAATGATTTAGTCATTTTTAATATAAAATATTTTTTTATATCCCACGCAACGCGCGGGCATTCGCCTAGTAGGAGATAAAAAGTAGCAAACAAACTATTACAAGCATTAAAAGAGTACTTCAAGTAGAAAAAGGGAAATCATACCATTCATCCCGGTTACAAACCATTCATCTACCTCTACATTTTACCCACAAATACACCAAAGCTTTGATGTCGTCCATCAATCTTGTAGGAGTAATGAAATTATTCTGGAATATACGTTTGTTTCTAGCTTTCCAAAGATTTCATATCATCCCGTAACAAATGGCAATTAACTCATCTCTTCTTTTTGGACATCTTCCCCAATTGGCAGCAAAACGAATAATCTCCTCAACATTTTAGAATCTGCACTTGTCAATACCACACCAACTGAAAATGGACTTTGTGACGGCTATCGCATAGGGACATTCCACTAATATATGATTTGCACATTCAATTCATCAATGCATGAGCTGCAGCTACAAGTGTCCAATTTAACGCCTCTTTGAGAGAGAGCCACGGCAGAGGGTATTCTTCCCAAAACAGCTCGCCAAATAAAAGTAGTCACTTTGATTGGAATGAGTTTACTCCATCTGATTTGAAACTGATGAGCGGGGGCATTGGGCATCTGCTCAATCTGATATCTTAGTAGGTCTACCCTGTATTTGCCATCAGGTACCAGGATACAAGAAAGTTGATCTCTACCATATTGCATCTGAATAGATGCTAAGTCATTAGCTATACAATTCAGATCATGTGATAACCCAACATTCGAAGGGCTAGATTTCCAGTTCCACGTGTTACCATCGTTATTTTTTCTCTCAGCTACCACACATGACTTCTTTTTATCAAGATCGTATAATCTTGGGTATTTTATTTTCAGTTTCTCATCACCTGTCCATACGTCATGCCAGAATTGTGTATTGTCCCCTGATTTGATTGTTTGCTTGAAAATGTCGTTGAAATTGATTCCCATCGCCTCAATGTCCTTTTTCACCCCAACAATATTATTCCACACTCCTGTTATTTTTTTTTTCTAAATAATCAAGCAGCTTGTTTTTCAGGTTGTGTAGTCCAGTAATGACTCTAACCCATAGTGAGGAGGGCTCAGATTTGAGTCGCCAGCACCATTTAATGATGAGAGCAACATTTAGTGCATGAATTAAGCCAACTACTAAGCCTCCAAGTTCCTTAGGAGCTATGATCTTCTCCCATGAAACCCAATTTATCTTGTTTTTCTCATCGTGACCACCCCATAAGAACTTTCTTCGAATTTTCTCAAGCGTTTCAATAACCCCAATAGGGGCTTTAAATAAGGACATATAGTATGTGGGTAAATTGCCTAATACAACCTTGATTAAAGTAAGTCGCCCTCCGAATGATAGGGTCTTGGATTTCCATCGAGAGAGTTTGGTACGAAATTTTGTCTGCGAATGATCCTTATTTTTTTTTGTCTATTTTATTTTTCTTTCCCTCATCAAAACTCATGGTGTGTATGGAAAGATTCTTTCACCTTTTTAATATATATATATATATATATATATATATATATATATATATATATATATATATATATATATATATATATATATATATATATATATCATACAAATATTATACTCATTTTATAGGGAATTAAAAACCATGAATTTTGATATATTTTATAATTTTCCCTCACTCTTTTCCCTGTCGGGCCTTATTAATTTTATTTTTTAAATATGTTTTTTTATGTTAAATAATAATGTACTTTGATTTGTTAATTTAAAAAAAATACACTTTAATATTTATGAACCGTAAATTTGTAATGGTTGTATGTATTTTATTTATTCTACTAGCTGTGAGACTCGTGTATTGCACAGGTTGATTAAAATAAGGTTAAATATAAAGTGTAAATATTAAATATTTTTTAAAGTAAAATTTTGAAATAAATACAAACGAAATGATGAATAAATAAGTAATTAATTCAATATATACTAATAAAAAAACTATTGACATATTTTAAATAATTTTGTTGAATATCAATGATCAATGTGTAAAAATTAAATATGTTTTAAAGTAAGCTTTCAAAATAAATACATAAAAACATGAATAAGTGGATAGTTGAATCTACACTAATAAAAATATTATTTACATATTAGAAATAATTGTTATGAATCACAAATTTCTATAAACTTATTTGAATACAACATTAGATGTCATATTGCTAAGTTTATCGTCATTGTCTAAAATTAATATTTTTAATTTGTCTCTGCTTTTAACTCTGAGAAATGCAACATACAATTGCTCGTTACTGAACATTAGTTGTCTCAAAAACAATCATCACATTCGATAGTGATTGTCTTGACTCTTGTTTATCGTTATCACAAAACATACAACAGTGGATATTGTCTTCTTTGAAATGTGAAATGAATCCTTTCATCCGAAGGAAAAGAAAAAGAAGACCATTTGTAGAAGTGCCTTGAGCTTGAAGATTCGGGGTTAGCTCATCATTTGCAAGCTTTTTGAGGTAAAAAGCTCACATCTTGATGATCCATGATGCTAGATCTAGTTATGTTGTTATTTTATGCTTTTTGAGTCCTTCGAGTGATTGATGAGCTTCTTGACTCACTCCAGAAGTTATGGTGACACATCTAGGCTTCTTTTCGTCCCCTTATTCAGAAAAATGCAAGCTTTATGGTGTATCTTGGACCATGCATGTGTTAAGACCTTGGTTAAGTCCTTTTTGAGCTCTTGAGCTCCATTAAGACATGTATGTGTGTAAAGTTTCCAACTTTACGTGAAAAGTCACCCTAAGGAATCAGATCTGAGAGTTTGCCTTGAAGTCTTTATGGGTTAAGGGCTTAATGTAATGGGGTGGTCAACTGGGGAGTATGTTGGGCGTACCAAGCTGGTACGCTGCACGTACTAGCCCCAGAGGGAGTACGCTAAGCGTACGAGCTGAGTACACCCCGCGTACTCAGCAGGTGGGCTTCGGATTTTAGGCTTCTCGGTTTTGGGGCCAAATTTGGACATTAGGAGATTAGGGCCTTGATGGGTCATCATATTTTTGTTTTGCGCTGATGTCATTATATTGGATTATTTTGGTTGAAGGCCCACGAAGGGGTGGGCCCAATTTGGTTTGGGCCTTGGCCTTGGGCCAAGTTAGGTAAATGGTAAAATGGTCTTTTACCGTAGTTCAGACTCTTAGTTATGAGTCGGGATCTAATTATTAATTGGATGTTGTTTTATGATGATAGCGCGGGGATTTTCGGACCAGCAACCAAAGATTTATCTAAGAGATTCAGCAATCTGATGTGAGTCTTCCTCACCATGTTTAATGGGTCGAAGGTGCCAATTCCGACCCAGGGTTTATTATGTTAGGGTGCTTGATGTCTGTGTGACTCTTGCATGTGTATGTGTTCGTATACTTAGTGGGCGGGGCCCATAGGTTATTCTATATGCTATTACTTGTTATTGTTGCATGTTTGTATGCTGGGCGGGGACCGTTGATTGACATATATGTATACTGGGTGGGGCCCATTATATGTTGATATGTATGGTATGTGGTATTTTGGGGAACTCACTAAGCTTTGTGCTTACGGTTTTCAGTTTATGTTTCAGGTACTTCTGTTTCAAAAGGGAAGAGTCCAGGATGATTGCAAAGTACACACCACTTTATTTCGCATTTTGTGAATTACTCTAGTATTTGTGATATAGTGATATCAGGGTCGGCCTTACATAGATTGAAACTAAGCTCTTGCTTAGGGCCCCCAATTTTAAAGGGCCCCACTTAACCCAAATATTAGGGGATTGTCGATTCGGATTCTCCATTCGTGCACATCAGCAGTAGTTGAACTGTAGAAACCATTCTCAGCATAAATTGAATGCGATTGTTTTTCTTTTTTATCTGAATCTTTGTCCTCTGATTTCATTCTTCATTCTCCTAAGAACCGCATAAACCACTACCAGTATGATTTTATGATTCTAGATTCTTCTTCTTCCTGGCTCTGAACGATTCTTGATTGTTCAAAAAAGAAAAAAAAAGAGGTTAGCTCCATTGTTTATTCTTCTTTTTGAAAGGCTGTCAAGTGTCAAGAACTCAATTAATTTGGTGATTCTTGAATCCTGATTCTAATCGAGTTTGGTTTTTGGTCACTCTTGAAGGATTTTTATTTTACTTGCTTACGATTTATCCCTTGCCATCCTGTTGAAATTGGGATTGCACAATTTGAACTTTTGTAGCTTGTTTTCTTGAAAGGATCTTTAGTTTAACATCTAATGTTGTGAACTTGAAAACTAATTGTTAGATGTTCCTTTTAATGTGTGGAACTGGTTGATTAAAACACAAATAAATAATTGTCTTTCAATTGTTTTATTACATACGTATGTGAAACAACTTATATATAAGTGTTCTGTTTAGGTTGCAAAAAGAGGTCCAGTTTCTATTATGCTTTCTTTAATGATATTATTGGATTTTGAAATTAGTAATTTAAGGTTTTTTTTAATGTTTGTTCTGATGTAGCTAAAACACTTCATTTATGTGGACAGTGCATGATCTTGACAATGCTGAATTCTGAAAAAGTGAAAAGGTATGTTCTTCGGTTCTTCCTCTGATTCTCTATTTCTCCATACTGATAATTGTCAATTACTGATTATCTATGATTGTGAATCAGTGTCTTGTGATAATCTGATCATCAATGATAAATTTTGTTAATTTAATGAAGTTAAATCTGTTTGATGTAGAAATATGTTTTATTTTATGTAACGCCCCGATTCTCAGGTATGGATTTAAATAAAAGGTTCTTTGGTTTTAAGTCCTACTCTACGAGTTGGTTGCCCTACTCGTCGAGTAGCAGCGAGGAGGGATCGCGTGTTAAGTGACCTACTCGCCGAGTCCAGGGAGGGACTCGACGAGTAGGAGTTGGCATAGGAAACCCTAAATCTTGGGGTTTTGCACCCTATTTAAGGAGGCCTAAGCCTCCTTTGGCCTCTTTACAGTCTTTGGGAGCTCAGTGAAACCCTAATTCGTGTGATACTCTTTTTGGTGTGTTTTAAGCTTTGGAAAGAAGGTTGGCTAGGAGGGAAAAGCTTGAAGAGCAAAGGAGTTGAAGCAAGGAAGGTGTGGGAAACAGAACTTACCTCAGCTAGCATCTTTTGGAGGTATCAAGTTACAATCTTTACTTCCCTCTCCTTCTAGATCTCTTTTCTTTTGGTTGAGTTTTAGGGTTTTATGGATTTTGAGTTGATATGGGGAGCTATGGGCTAGATCTGAAGTTGTAACTTCAGATCTGGACCCTTCCTAAGTCCTAGAGTCATAAAGTTACGGGTTTGGGAGTGATTGAGACCCTCCTTGTGCATGAAACCCCATTAAGAGCTTAGAATTTCCATTCAGAGCCTTTTTAGCCATGCATACACGTAAAGTTTGCAACTTTACGTGAAAAGCATGCTCTAGAAGCTTGGATCTGTAATTTGGAGCCTTTGCATGGCTTAAATGAGTTTGTATGACTTAAGGGCTGAAGGAACTCGGCGAGTCGCAAGGTTGACTCGGCGAGTCGTATGAAGATGGCCTTGAACTCGACGAGTTGGATGAACAGCTCGGCGAGTCCGATGAAGATTGCCTTAGACTCGACGAGTTGTATGAACAACTCGACGAGTCGGATGAGTTTTCCCAAGTTATGAATGCGTGTGTATCCGACATGTTGCAAGAAGGAAACTCGGCGGGTGGCCTTAGGGTTTCGATCGAAAATCGTAAGAACTCGACGAGTCACCCCGGTGACTCGGCGAGTGTGAAGAGCTTCAAGGAACTCGGCGAGTAGCCGAGGGTACTCGACGAGTTAAGGTCAACATGGACTGTTGACCTTGACTGAGGACTTTGACTTTGACCTGGGGATGACTAGTTGGTTTATGGAGTACCTTATGAGGTTGAGGACTTATGAGGGTATTCGTACTATGGCAATAGGTGGTGGAGTCTTTGGCAAGTGATCCGAGAGTTGGGACTTATCTACCTAGTCGACATCTGCGAGGTGAATTATCCTCACTATATCGATAGGGTCTAAGGCACCAAGGCCGGCCCTTTTAGTTGTTATCGTTATGGTATGCTACATGTGGATATGATCTGTTAGATCAGAATCAGGATAGACAGTATGTTATGCTCTTATGATCCGTAGAGATTGATATGTTAGAGACCTGCTAGGTCAGTGCTCTAGTTATGAGAGATTGCTATGTTTGGTGCTCAGTGAGGTAGATATGTTTGATGTTGTATATGTCAGTATATGTTAGTTATGCACACATGGTTATTTGCTTATTGCTTGGGTTGAGGCAGTCCTGCTTTGTGCTGAAGGCCAACACACCCTATGAGCGGTCCGGGAAGACTGTAGGCCCACGTCGCGGTCCAGTCATGACGAAGACTCAATATAGATTCAGTTGGACTGTAGGCCTGGTAGGGCGGTCCAGTCAGGCCGATGGCCCAGTATGCATGTTGATTGATGGATTGATTGATTGATTATTACGAAGATGGTA
Source organism: Lactuca virosa (assembly GCF_052849685.1). Lineage (NCBI taxonomy): Eukaryota > Viridiplantae > Streptophyta > Magnoliopsida > Asterales > Asteraceae > Lactuca > Lactuca virosa. Next base: position 20,548,344 of record NC_136434.1, read on the forward strand.
TTTCAGTGTGGTATTGGTATTTTGGGGGTAGCTCACTAAGCCCTTGGGCTTACAGTTTTCAGTTGTTTGTTTCAGGTACTTCAGGAGATCGTGGCAAGGCAAAGGCGTGACGGTACCGCTCCTCATCCTTATGATCTGTTTTGGGACACTCTGATGAATAATGTTTTGAAAACCATTTGTAAACAAATACTTTTTGGGTTTTAATTATGATTGGAAAAGTTTAAATTTGGCATGAAATTTATGGATGTTACATTATATGCACATGACGTATAGTAAATGCCAAAGGGCCCTAAATTTTTTGTTCGCTTAGAGCCCCCAAACTGGTTGAGCCGCCCCTGAGTGATATACTTTGGTCTACCTTGGTTATATGACAATGTTTTGGATTACCGTTTTATTAAATTAAAAATGAAAATTTTGGGTCTTATTTTTGGGACGTTACAAGTTGGTGTCAAAGCCTTAGTTTGAGGGATTCGGACATACTCTTGGGTGTGTCTGAACTCAGACTGAGGATTTGGTAAAATTTTCAAAAAGGAAATGGCTTTTAAAGAAAAGGGTTTTCTAACACAACAAAGGGTGTGGTGCCTGTAATTGATCGAGATCAAGTAAAATTTTCAAAATACCCATACATGTTATCTGATATGAATTGATTTGTGAATCTATGAATCATAAACTAGTTAGGGCTAAGGATCTGCTCAGTGTTTGCATGATAGAATTATAGGAGAGATGCCTTTGTATACCTATTGTATGAGCTTGTAGACTTGCATGATAGTACCGATCAGTCAATGATAGATTGGCCGAATATGTGATGCCTTGTAGCCTATGAAGCATTGGATGCTATGTTGGATTGGGAATATCTTTTGGAATCAGTAACTGATAAGTGTATGCTTTAAAAGTTGTATCTTATTAGGATCATATAGCCCTAGAATGATTAATTTGGCCTTATTTCCTATTCCTCGTTTGGTTGTGGTCCTAGGGTAGAATCTTTTATTCGACAGTCTATGTGATCCTGTATTGTGTATAATTTGCATGCATAAGGCAACCGACGGTGAGAGTGGAAGTTCCTAGCATGAGTTGTAGTATGTGAGTTTGGATGTTCTCTGGTTATTCTATGGATTGGAGTGCTACTACACAAATGCTGCTTACTTTGTGCTTTGTGTTTTGTGGAACTCTTAAGTGATGTGAGTTAGCTATTAAGTGAATATGTCAAGTCACATGTGACAAAGGTTGAATAATCTCATAGTGATGGATTTAGCCCTATGGCGCAGCTCTCGTTTGAGTCTAACCGTTGTAGGGATGAGCCTTTTACTCGAAGGATTATCTAAGCTTTGTTGCATGTGATTGTATTCATGAGGTGGTTAACTGACATTATGGGGAGTTCTTCAGCAGCTGATGGCAGGGTGAGGTCGGAAACCTAGGAAAGCCTAGGAAGTGCTTTAATGGGTTTAGTTGCGCTGTTTAGTGATCATTTGGAGTATCAGTTGAGAAGGTAACTTAGAGGATTCAGGATGATTCTTGAGGAAAGTATGGATAAGTGTGACAGGTAGTATTGGGCCCGTACTACTGAAAGCACATGATCCATACTCTAATCGGGGAGAGTCTTGGAGAATCTAGGAAGCCTGTGGGATGAGGATTCTTGGATATGTTCTGATCATTTGTATATTTGTTTGTCATAATGGTGATGAGAACTCACGAAAGAGGTTTGGGTTCCGTTTCGGTTTCAAGCTCAGGTGCAGGTGTTGAGCCGACCGATGAGCGGATGCGGGAGTTCATCTCGTCAGAGATTGCCCGCGGAATTTTGGAGTGGACTCCTGTGATCTTTGGTTCGGTCAAGGAGGGGATTTCGAAACTCTTGGTTGGTCGTCTAAGGGATTTCCAGACTGAGATTGTAGCAGGACACTTAGGGGCCCATCTGGAACCCAAAGTTTGTGGAGCTCTAGAATACTCTGGGAAGGAGGATCCTACTGCTAGCTCTTGTCATAAAGGATCGGAGGTGGGTTATGCATCATGTCTTCTGGGAGATCGATCCCATGATTGGATTGCCACAAAGGTTTCACGAGCTTTATGCGGGGAGTTACCCGAAATCATTGGTCGTGTCACTGATAGATTGGTCGCCAGGTTCGAGGGTTGGGTCTTGTCTGTCCAGGCAATTAATGGGATGGTCGAGGTGACTCATGTGCAAGAGATTGGTTCGAAGAGGCGACTGGGGAAGAGGAATCCGACTCGTGGTCTGACTTGGCTATCTGAGCGGTTGGTTGTTGCCATGGCTGGTGTTAGAGGCCCGATGGGCCACAATGTTTACACGAAGGATGAAGGGGCACATGAGCGTGTGCGCAACAAGTCTAAATGTGGCAGGTGCGGATGGAAGGGTCACCTCCTCCAAGAATGCACCCTAGAGGTAGAATTGTGTCATCATTGTCATCAACATTGCCGTATCAGGGTGAATTGCCCACGTTTAGTGGTTGGGGCAGCGAAGGTTCCATCGCAGGTGCTTAGGCAGGAAGGGGAGGTCAGAATTTCGTCAGATGCTATTACGGGTATATTATCTTTTGTTTTCCTCTTGATTATTATCAATATTTATATTGTTTTGAAATCTTTTTGGGTATGGGTAGGCATTATTTATGGGTTATATCATCAAGAATTTTTATATGCCATTTTGCATGCCAAGAGTCATTAGTGGGTTGTATCTTGTGGAGCGGGGTTCAGTTGTTCGGTTTATTGTTCCGGTTCTTTGATGGGGTCAGTTCAGGGGTATTGATTGGGAGATCTATGGTCAAATCAGCAGGAATAGTTCTTCAGCGAAGTCGGAGTTCAGGCGTGATAACATTTGTTCAGGTATGATTGGCAGTCGTCTATGGCAGGACCTGTAGGTCCAATCACTACCGTTGCTAGGGAAGGAGCGGTATCAAGAAGATGTGGATGGAAGCCACATGAGTTTTTTTGGTCATTGGAAGTGCCAGGGGAATTTTATAATCATAAGGGTTGAAGATGGTTAGAATTCAGAGATCCTTTTGAAGATGGGAAGTTGGAGTGAAGATTTTCCAGTTCAGGTCAAGGGTTATAGTCATTGTCACCAACATAAAGGACTTAAGGATTTGGTGTTGTGTCATGGGAAGCGATTGGGGTTATCAGACTTGCTAAGATTTCGGGGAGTATTCATCTGGGTTTCAAGAGTCACGAGACCATCGAGATTGGTTAGTAATGGAACACTAGTATTGGTAAGCGCAGGTCATCGACGGTTCAAATTACAAGGATGTAAGATGGGTTGGGAATCCAGCCAATTTTATGGGTTGGGAGAGCTTCGACGAATCCAAGTGGGGGAGAATCGTTTAGATATCCGGGAGCCGAATCAGGTGTGAAACTTGGGTGAGTTTCACATCCCATTCGGGAGGGAAGACAACTCAAGTGGTCGTCTGGATTGAAGTTGTGTAAGTTGGGAGTTCAAGAAACTTCCAACAGTTGGTTGGTGTTTTCTTTGTGGTACATCAGGCATGTGGATGGTCCTGGTGGGGGTTGTTTTAGAGCCTCGCTATCTATTCTTGTTTGATGAAGGCTTTGGGGTTCGAAGCATGACCCGAACACCTGGGGATTCAGTTAGATGCGGGTTCGACTCAGGATGGCTGGAGTTAATGTGGTTGAAGTGTGGTAAGACCATGGGCGGTAACCGTGGCGGGATAGACGTGTCGTAATACTGCGGGGTGGCCATAGCAATCACTGGATTGTCATATGGTATGGAAGTATTGCAAGTCTGCGATGGGATCGTAGCATTCACCAGATTGAGATAGACCATTTTTAGGGGTCATTGTTATAGACTGGGTGAGACCCGGGGGCAAAACCCATGTGATTATGGCAATGCAGGTGGGACCTTGTAAAGACCGGTTGGGTCAAGGTATTGAGTCATGGTTTTTAGTAGGGATGATTATGTGGTCAGTAAGTGGAAAATAGTGATGCATAGACTAGGGTAGCCTTATCAATTGGACTCTCAGGAACCTAGTGGCTGGACCAGGTGAGACTGGCAGTCTCAGCGGTGGTTTGGGGATCTTTATATCCCGGTTTAGTGAATGGTAACCGTAAATCAGAAGATTTCAGATGAAATGCAAGTGTAAATCCTTGGATCTCCGGTTACGAATTATGTACCGAGTTGGATTTTGGTTGAAACTCGCATTGGGAATCGTGAGTGTATGTGTACAAGGTCTATACTTCAGCAAGATATGAATTAAGGAATTTGTATGCCAAGGGCATCAACTGATGGGTTCAAGGAAAAATTGATGTTTTCAGTTCTGATGGTAGAGGAGGCCTTGTGATCATGCTTTAGAATGATTCTACCTGTGTAGGTCCGACAATTTTTGGGACTTCATAATTATAGCAGTAGTGTATCGGTTCGGCAGTTAAGGAATTAGCGAATTGTCAGCACTGGAAGGTATAACTCCCAAATTGTCTCTTGTTGTGCATTATGTTCATGGATTCGTTAGCTTCATGATTAGTCTTTTACTCGAAGGATTGTCTAATCCCTTTTTGTCAAGTGAAAAGTTTCCGGCAGCAACGAATGGTCCATGATTCTGTTTTTCGGTGGAAACATCAAGTAATCAGAAGTTGGTATCAGTTTGGAATACAAGTGGAGTTGAATTAGCAGTGGTTCTGTATGGGCTGTCTGTCGGGGAGTCAGACAAGTTTAAGATTTTAGATTTCTGGTGGAGTAGATATGGTTATTCTTCAGGAGTTAATTTAAATTGAGTAAGGATTCGTTCGTCGTCAGGATTTGGGATCCCTGCTAAGGCTGGGTTCGCTTGTATTTTGGAAGGTTGTTGTATGCCCGAGGTTGCTTACCCAGTCCGTATTGGGGTTGTGGTTGAATTGCCCAGGCTTTCTGGTGTGTCTGCGATGGTATGGAATGATTTCGAGGACGAAATCTAATTTAAGTGGGGGAGAGTTGTAACATCTTATTCAAAGTATTTTGAGTTTGGACCCTTGGTGTGTTAATGTTTTGCAGAATTGGTTCCTATGGGATAGAATTGCCAACTTCGGAAAAGTTGGAGTACGTTGGGCGTACTCCTTGTACGCCGGGTGTACTGACTCCCCATTGTGATCACGAATCTTGACCATATACGTGGGGCGTACGTGGAGTACGCAAGACGTACATGAAGATTAATGAAACCCTAATTCTTAGGGTTTGCACCTATTTAATCCTTGTGATAGACTCATTTGGTCATGTTTAGCCAACCTCCACCCTCCTTTGTCCATAAATTGAAACCCTAGTGGGTGTTTGTGAATTTTGAGCCTTAAAGAGTGTTTGATGGTGATTTGTGAAGGAGAAGAAGAAGAAGACCATTTGGATAAGTGCCTTGAGCTTGAAGATCCAGGGTTAGCTCATCATTTGCAAGCTTTTTGAGGTAAAAAGCTCACATCTTGATGATCCATGATGCTAGATCTAGTTATGTTGTTATTTTATGATCTTTGAGTCCCTGGAGTGATTGATGAGCTTCTTGACTCACTCCAGAAGTTATGGTGTTAGATCTCGGCTTCTTTTGGTCCCCTTATTCATAAAAATACAAGATTTATGGTGTATATTGGACCATGCATGTGTTAAGACCTTAGTTAAGTCCTTTTTGAGCTATTGAGCCCCATTAAGACATGCATGTGTGTAAAGTTTCCAACTTTACGTGAAAATTCACCCTAAGGAGCCATATCTGAGAGTTTGGCTTGAAGTATTTATGGGTTAAGGGCTTAATGAAGTGGGGTGGTCAACTGGGGTGTACGTTGGGTGTACTATCCCCAGAGGGAGTACGCTAAGCGTACGAGCTGAGTACGCCTCGCATACTCAGCATGCAGGCTTCGAATTTTGGGCTTCTCGGTTTTCGGCCCAAATTTGGACATTAGGAGATTAGGGCCTTGATGGGCCATCAGATTTCTATTTTGGGCTGATGTCATTATGTTGGATTATTTTGGTTGAAGGCCCACAAAGGGGTTGGGCCCAATTTGAAAGATTGGGCCATATTTGGGCCTTGGGTGTCCATTTTTGGAATTAGGTCTTTTTGAGTATTTGGTGTAACATCCCAAAATTCATAGCCAAAAATTTCATTTTTAATCAAGTAAGTATAAAACCAGTAGTCTGAAACATCCATAGTGTTAACTCATTTCATAATCAAAAACCAAAATTTCAAATAACTAAAACATGTCATAGAAAAGTATTATCAGAGTACAACTCCCAAAGATATCATAATGCGGAAATCATAGTGTGATGCGTTGTGACCATGCCGACTCCTTTCCTTTTGAAGAATAACTGAAACCAAAACTGAAAACCGTAAGTATGAAGCTTAGTGAGTTCCCCCATCATACCACATATCATACAAATAACATATTGTCAGACATATCTGGGTGCCCGACCTACCCCTTCGGTCTCTTTCAACCGGTAACCGCCTAGCATATCTGGGTGCTGGCCTACCCCTTCGGTCTCTTTCAACCGGTTACCGCCTAGCATATATGGGTGCTGGCCTACCCCTTTGGTCTCTTTCAACCGGTTACGGGGACTATTTCACCCACTACCACTACCACATAGCATCCTATCCTATAAACGCATAATCACATACCGCCTAGCATATCTGGGTGCTGGCCTACCCCTTCGGTCCTTTCGACTGGTAGCGGGGACTATTTCACCCCTATTACTACCATATATCATTCCAGTACATAAACACATAAGTCACCTACTGCCTAGCATATATGGGTGCTGGCCTACCCCTTCGGTCCTTTTAACCAGTAACGGGGTCTATCCCACCCCTCCTACCACTATCACATAATATCATAGCATACTAGCACATAAAGTATAACAAATAGTGGCATACCAGACAATTATCACAAATACAATCATCTCTACTATAATCACCTACTAGTGGGCCAGCATTGGTGCCTTAGACCCACTTCTACTAGAAGGTAACTCACCTCACACTGCTGAAGTCCATTGCAGGAAATCCTTAGCTACTGTCCTGGCAACTCCCTGGGCTTTCAATATCAAAACATCACCCAATTAGTAATTAGGTTCCAAACCATGATCCATAATCCGTACTTGGGGTAAAATAACCATTTTACCACTGGCCCAACAAGACCCATAATTAAGGCCCAAGCCCAAAACCAATAAGGTCCAAAACCATAATATACATAAAAGCCCAATATATTGTTAGATTAGGTGTCTAAGTTCATAGCTATTCCTGGAATGTACTTGACCCGGTTAGCATGGTCCATTTGGGTTGCATGGCATTGCAACACTTGGATAGACGAAATGAGAGAATTGACACTTAAGGATTATTAATATATTATAAGTTCTAATATAGTGATAATATTATTTAATTAGTATTGATCAAAGAATTAATTTGGAATTAATTAAGTGATCAAAAGGAGACTAATTAAATATATGGGGTTGATTGTGTAAATCATCAATTCTTGTATAGTGGGCTAATGATCCATGGTTTGTATGGATTGGGTTAAAACCCATAAGGTGCTCCATGGATAATCCATAGAGGTTACAAACCCATGGATCATGGAATATGGAAAGCCATGACAATTAGGGTTTACATGGTGTAACCCTACTTGTGCCACAACTATATAAAGAACCATATGCAAGCAAAATCGGCACTATAGCTACTACTTGTACAAGAAAGAGGGCAAGCCGATTTTGAGGTGTAAGTGAACTTCTCTCAAGGTCATTCCAAGTGTTGTGGTGTTGTGTGAGACATTTGAGGCATCACACTTGAGGTGCTAGGCTCACAAGATTCTCAAGGAATCCAAACCACAAAAGGTATGTTCTTCTTCTAGCATTTATGTTTAAAAGTTCCCCATGTTATGTTAGATAGTTGAAGAACCTTGGAAAATCAATTTTGCATGTATCTTAGTAAAACATAGATCCAAGGTTTCTATGGTTGCATGTACACCATAGGAGTGTTAGAATGCTCAAAACCCAACAGTGGTATCAAAGCCTAGGCTTGTTTATTTGATACTTGATGCAAACTTGTTGAAAAAACTCATTTTTCTGCATTCTGCAGCATGAACTCGCCGAGTCCATGGGGGGACTCGACGAGTCCATGAGTAAATTCATCCTACTCGTCGAGTAGGTTCTTGCACTCGACGAGTAGAAGCCCCTGAATGCAGATTTTCGAGTTTTGCTGCTGGAAATGGACTAGAAACATTACCCTAAACTGTTTTGGTGTTATAAAACTTGGTTTAGATGGTGTAATGGTTATGCTAATCCATTTTCAATGGCTATTATCAAAATTTCAAGTTTTATATGGTTTATTTATGATTCTTGAAATTGTTGATATGAACATTCATGAACTTATGAGTTTAGAAGATCATAGGAATTATTTGTAACTTGCTTGTTAGTTTAATTCTTGATCTTGATGTGTTTTAATGGAATCCATAATTTGTCCTCAAGTTATGGATTACCAAAAGTCACTCTTTTAAAGTCCATTATTAAACACATAGGTTACATAAAATGAAAAGTCTCTCATTTTATTAATCCATTAACTCATAAGTTATGAAAGATGAAAAGTTTTGAAAGTTACAAAACTTGCCCTCAAGTTTTGGAACATGTATAGTCACTTTAAAAACTTTAAGAGTAAGTCAGTCTTACCGTTAGTAGACCTCATTCACGAAGCCGGTCTATAAGGGGGGTATAAGGTTGTTGCCTAGAAAATGGCAGCTTAATGGGTGTCCACTCTCACCCACCGCTTCCTTGACTGGTGGAGGGTCGTTAGCCGAACGGGTAGGACAAGGACTATAATCCTCATTAAAAGTATGATGAAAAATAAAGTAACTAAATGTTTTATAAATTCCCAATCTTAGTTACTTTAGGAAAATGTGAATAAGGTGCTAACCCATGAAATTACACTAAGTCGTTAGTGGAGCGTGTGTGGTTAACCGGCACACTAACCTGGACTTAACAAGGTAGGCAAAGGGTATCTTAATGTTTATCATAGTATCGATGGAGCGCGTGTGGTTAACCAGCACGTCAATTGAGGGGTAAATATTAAGGGTACCAAGTATATTTGCATGGTTATTCACACCTTGTTTTGTGATCCTCGACATCCCAGTCACAAAACCTGAAGGGCACACTCGAGATTGAAACTTGCCATTGATAAGTTCAATGAATCTCAAAGGATCTAGGAGTTTCAAAACCAATTAAAACCTAATAATTTATTTCATTTTTCATGGTGGAAATTGGTGAATTGTCATTCGCCTACCTTCAAATATTTTATAGCTTGGATTACGGCATCCCTCTTCTAAGTTATAAAATATTGTGTTGGGTCGTAGCCTTAATATTTCATATTGGGTGTTACATTAAGGACTTTAAATCAACTATCTTAAATATCTCCCAAAAGATGTCTGGTTCAGACAATTATGATCTTCCCAAAACTCTTGAAGATGATGTCCCGACAATCATTCTTCACTGCCACCATCTCCTCCAATTATTCTCCCTAACCCAAAAGTTCTTGAATAGTTCAAGGTCACTCAAGCCCTATTGGCAAGCAAGGTCTATATGTGCTCACATCTTGGAGATAAAGTCACATATTGACAAGCCGGGAGTGTTGGGTGTCAAAGTCTTGAGAAAGTTGGTTGTTCAATCACTTTCTAAGTCACAGAGTGAGTTCCTTTGGGACTACTATGTAACAGACTATGACAAGACCCTAATGATCTTATCTATTTGCTTGGTGCTGCTGAATCAGCAATGATTTGGAGCTATGGTAAAGCAAATTTGATTAGGAGATCAACTTCCCAAACTTCCATGGACATTGACAATGGTAACATTGGAAATCTAGAAAAGATTTTTCTTCCCAATCGAAAGGGATCGGCCATAGTCAACTCGGTTGACCAAATGGTAAAGAGAAAGGCTAAGTCTAAGATAGTCCTGTGTTCCATTCGCAAAGGGTCCATATGTTTCTGTTGCCAAAGGAAGGGGCATTGGTTGCGAAGCTGCCTTAACTACCTGAAAGATCTGAGAGAAGGTCAAGTCAGAAGTTTGACTCTGCTTCAGGTAAGTCCACTATCTAACTCTATTAAGTTCCTATTTGGAGATTCTTATTACATAGTGTGACTGGGTCACATGTTGAAGTTTTAAGAATCAAAGAAAAGAGAGGAAGCTTAAAGAAGAGTAAGTTGATTCTGATCACGAAGATGGATTTCGATCACATGGTTTGGTGATTAGAATTTTTGAGCTGCTGCTTCAGAGTTGTGATAGATAGCTTAGGAATAGATAACAACGTAGTTTTCATATGTATTTGCATTGTAAGGGTAAGTTTTTCGCAAGTTTTAAAATAAAAGAAAATGTTTGATTTTATTTATTTTAAGTATCCTTACAATGGCATTTGTGAAAAATTGTTGTTAATATGATTCCATTGATAGCAACATTGGAAAATGGATTTGATTCTGTCGTTTGTGGTAGTGTCATAATTTACCAAATAAAGAAAGATTCTCATCGACCAAGTTTCAGTTGGAAAGAAACTTGGAATCATGCAAGATGTATTGTATGATGAATGAGAATTTTCATCTTTGGAAAATTAAGACTAGTTCCTTGTTCACATGTATATGTGAGTCAAGTGAAGGACTAAGGGATCGAGTACACATTCTTGTGCACTGGTTAAGTCCACCACAAAAGATCGATAAGACTATTCATCATGATTTACTAAAGTTTAGTAAATATGGTTATACTTACAAGTTTAAGTATAATTCTGAAACATTGGAAAAGTTTCAATGTATGGCAGAACGAATGAGAAAAATCAAATTAGGCAGAAAGATAAAAGTTTCTCAAATCTGAAAAGATGGGAGAGTACTTTAGTATCATGTTTTGTGATTATCTTAGTGATTATGAAACCATATCACAATTGATCCTCGAAGGACATCTTAGTACATTTGTTTGACTAAGAAGAGGAATCGTGAATTGTAGAATTGGTTAAATCAAAAGATGAATCATACTTCGTTCCAAAACAAGTCTTAGAGTTATACTCTAAGATTGTAATTTGAGTGATACATCTTAAAGAAAGGTTTATAACACTTGTCAAATGTAAGAGTAAAATGAGTCCTACTCTTGTACATTTTAAGTTGGTAAGTTGTGATGTTTTGGATAAAACAAAGACCAACTAAGGCCAATTGTGTGAAGTGTTTGTCTTGATAAAGAATCCACACTATCTCTTGAATATTTGGCAAGTGAGTCTTATATGTCAAGAGGACAGTGGGAGTTTTAAAGATCTTGGAAAAACTTCAAAGATCTATTCAAGAATAAAAACCTGTAGTTTATCACTAGCAGATGACGTGAGGTTTATAACCTATCGTGTTGACATATTCCTGGTTCTATGCCTATTCCAGTTAAAGTTGGCTTTGCATATGAGTTCTGAGAGTTCTCAATTGATTGCATAACAACTTGGAAGCAATGGCAGGCCCTTGTGCTTCCAGGTGGCAAGAAGTTGAGACTGCACAAGTTCAATCCATATGAGTTTGGATTTGTCATTAACCTTGTCTGGTGATTATGGTTTTGACAAATTCACATGGATAGGAACGCATACACCATAGAATCTAAGTGTCATAAGGTTTCTCTCAGATTCATGAAAATGATGGTGAGGAAACACTTTCACTAAGTAGATTTTAAGTAGATAGCAATTGTGATACTTGCATTCTCAAAGTCATTAGTGGAGCGTGTGTGGTTAACCGACATACTAACATGGACTTGTGAGAAATGGCAAAGGTCTAAACAATTGAGACTATGATTATGGCATCCCTTTTCATAGTTCTGAAATTGTTTAGACACACATGTGTGCTATCTAAGGAAAGGTGTATGATTTTGATAAAGTTTATCAAAGCATCTCGTATCAGAAATATGAACTTTGGTAAGAAGGTCAATAAAGTATTGATTTCTAGAAGTCCAACTGATTTACTGAGTACATGTCAAAGCTAATGGGAGCATATGTGTTATACTAATAATCATCATGCAAGTGGGAGCATGATAATTATAATAAGTGTTGCAAGTTAGCAATGTTAATTATAGAAAACAAAGGTTTCAATTGGGAAAAAGTTGTTTTGCTATAATTAAGGGAGAGGAAATTATACTTCATTTCAATTCTAAAAGCTTAGATTGAGGTTTTAATCATCTTTAGTCAAGGATATATATATATATATATATATATATATATATATATATATATATATATATATATATATATATGAATTTTATGTTGGAATGACTCAACACAAGGAAATTCTATATATGGGTCCATTATTTGCGTTCTAAACTTCGATTATGATTACAGCATCCCTTTTCATAATCTAAATTATGAGAACTTGGCAAATAGAAATAGAAATATTATAGCAAAAGACTGGTCCAGTATCATGTCTTTATGTGAGACATCATGAATCATGTCCCATATGCTTCGGATATAGGATTGATTGCATGTGCTATAATATTCATCTGTTCTAAATTTTTCCAAATGCCCAGAGCATTAAGAGGGAAAAGTACTAGAACTAGATATGACTAATTTGATTAAGCAATTTTCGAGGACAATCTAAGGTTTACCAAAGATTGGTTGCTCAGGGACAGTTGGAAGTATAGTGTTAATTTTGGAAGGACCATATTGTCATATTCTGAAAAAGAGGCAACTCTTCTTCAGGAGTGATAGTCAAAATGGGAATATGGAAATGTTCTCGTAGGTGGAAGTTATTCATTAAATCTGTGTAAGATTAGGAAACTGAATGCAAGAAGGATGTTCAAAGGAATGTGCTTTGAATTTGAGACTTCGTTTCCATGGAATGATCTCCGTTGGAATACTCTGTAATGTCTATTGACAAGTCTTTGTGACTAGTGTGCATAATCATTACAAGAGGATCAATGCATATAAGTTTAGAATCTAACAGATTTCAGTAAATGGTAGGAATTTGGAATTCTTACATTTACAATAAGGATTTGGGGTTGTGAAATGAGAATTATTGGAATTATGTCCAATCGATCTATTTCACAAAGTAAAGATCATAGACAAACTTAGTGTGAATGCTTGGTGTATGGCATAACTAATGTTTGGAAAAACATAGTATGCATACTTGGTGTATGACATGACTAGTGTTTAGAAATAACCATAGTGTACATGCTTGGAGCATGGGACAACTATTGTTTTAATTCAAGTATAAAGTTGATAGTTTGAAACAGTATGCAATGGATAATGTGTAATAAATATGGTGATAAATAAAAGATGTTTTATTTATATTCATAAGTTCTGAGACCATATTTGATTCGATTATTCTTGTGTTTCACTTTGCATGTTTTGACTTCCAGAATAACTAGGTCATTCTTTCCGAATGACTAAGTTATTCAAACCATCCACAGTCGGTCATATGTTGGAAGTAGATATGAATCAAGACTGTCATGAAGCTGGATTGTAGATGTCCAAGGTATGGGACATAGCAAGAGTTGTTACAACATTCATGAGTGCTCATAAGTTCTGAGTATTGGATTCAACCCACGCTCGCTGGTATCACTTCATGGAATTTATCTCGAGTGATAGTGAGACGGTAACATCATATAAGTCTTCAAACCTAGAGATATGACTTGTTGCCTATGAGTTGGTTATACATTGATTGTACGAAAACACATTGGTAACTCGATGTTATAAAACGTGCCTTTGTGTATAATTCAACAAGTAGTAGAACAAGCATATGAGTCGAAGTTTATCTGTTCCTTCTTGGATTAGAAGCGATATGTGGGCCCCTCGATGATTTTGTGTTGACCCATGTACCGGGCCAGGTCAGAACTAAGTTGATGTGTTCAAATAAGTTCTATGTCAAACAAATCGGAAATCGGGAAACAAACTGCTGGACAATAAGTAAGACATTGTTCCATGTATTTGTCCGGCTGATATCTAGAACAGAGGATTATATGATCACTTATCTTAAATGGCGTATCATCATCATCTCAGTTCCGCGAGACCTTGAAAGAGCTACGATTGCTGATCGGTTCATGAAGTCATTCTTGCAGTTATAGTTATTAGACTTATTCAAGTGGGAGACTGTTGGATTAGGTGTCTAAGTTCATAACTATTCCTGGAATGTACTTGACCCGGTTGGCATGGTCCATTTGGGTTGCATGGCATTGCAACACTTGGATAGACTAAATGAGAGAAAGGACACTTAAGGATTATTAATATATTATAAGTTCTAATATAATAATATTATTATTTAATTAGTATTGATCAAAGAATTAGTTTGGAATTAATTAAGTGATCAAAAGGAGACTAATTAAATATATGGGGTTTATTGTGTAAATCATCAATTCTTGTATAGTGGGCTAATGATCCATGGTTTGTATGGATTGGGTTAAAACCCATAAGGTGCTCCATGGATAATCCATGGAGGTTACAAACCCATGGATCATGGAATATGGAAAGCCATGACAATTAGGGTTTACACGGTGTAACCCTACTTGTGCCACAACTATATAAAGAACCCTATGCAAGTAAAATCGGCACTATGACTACTACTTGTACAAGAAAGAGGGCAAGACGATTTTGAGATGTAAGTAAACTTATCTCAAGGTCATTCCAAGTGTTGTGGTGTTGTGTGAGACATTTAAGGCATCACACTTGAGGTCCTAGGCTCACAAGATTATCAAGGAATCCAAACCACAAAAGGTATGTTCTTCTTCTAGCATTTATGTTTAAAAGTTCCCCATGCTATGCTAGATAGTTGAAGAACCTTGGAAAATCAATTTTGCATGTATCTTAGTAAAACTAAGATCCAAGGTTTCTAGGGTTGCATGTACACCATAGGAGTGTTAGAATGCTCAAAACCCAACATATATGGCCCAATTTCCAATTGGGCCCCATCCCTTCGCATGAGCCTCAACTTAGGGCCCAATAATGCTTCTCTAGTCCAAATGGTCCAAGTCAAAGTCGAAGTCAATGCTCCGAGTTGACTCAACTAATCGAGTTTGCTCTTCAACTCGCCGAGTTCTCATAAATCTCAAAATCGTGACTTTTCGCATCAAATCGTCGAGTTCTCCCACAACTCTTCTAGTTTTTCCTTTTCAGAATCGGGACATTCAAGAACAACTTGTCGAGTTTTCTCATGAACTCGATGAGTTCTTCAGTCTGTTAAGCCCTTCTAAATGGATTAAGCTTCTATCCTTCAAATATAAGCTCCATACTTCATATTCATACTGAAAATGTCCTTTTAAGGGTAAAGTTTCCAACTTTACCCGTTAATACCCTTCCTTAATGGGTTTAGCTCAAACCCTAACTCTTTAAGACCTAGATCTTGATCCAAAAGTCATCCATACCACAAGATAGGGTGTACAAATAGAGATCTGGCCCTTAGAGACTAGATGAACACGTAAAGTCTCTGACTTTCTCTCCATGCATGACCTTTTGGAGCTTAAAAGAACAAAATGGCATCCTAAAGCTTGCATGGGGCTTCAATGGCCATAAAGTTTGCACCTTTATGCCATGAAGGCCCTTCGAAGTCCCTAGATCTGAAAGGGTATTCACTTGGGATGTCCAAGTCCCAAAATCTAATATTCTTGGACCAAAATATGGAGAAAATGCCCTAAAACTAGATCTAAGCATATAATAGACAAGGTAGGAGCTTTATACCTTTGATAAACCAGAAATGAAGCTAGACTTCTGGATCTAATCTTCTCCAACACTTCCTTGTTCCTTCTTCAAGTATCTTCTTCTTCAAAACATCAAAGAATGCACCAAGAATGGCTCAAAACTCTCAAAAGTGTATTAGGGTTTCGTGGCTAGGGTTTGGGACGACGGAGGCTGTAAATGAGGCCAGTCTATGGAGGTTAAAAATTTTAAAAAGGGTGCAAAGTCCCATTTTTAGGGTTTTCCAAACCCAGTCCAACTCGTCGAGTTGGTCCTCCCCAACTCGTCGAGTTGGTCTTCCAAAACGCGCGGTCCATCATTCCAACACGTCGAGTTTTCATCCTTGAACTCGACGAGTTGGCTCCTTAATTGAAGTTTTTCTTTCCTTAATTAATCTTCTGGATGTCGGGTGTTACAACTCTCCCCCACTTAAACTAGACTTCGTCCTCGAAGTCCACTACAATCACCTACCCCGAAACAGCTCACGCGCTAAGCCCGCGACTCCCACTACTTGCCATGAACCAACTGATGTTTCCTACGAGAACTTACACTCGTCATCCCGAGGGTACAACCATCACCCCGCATAATCAATGGCCTTCCTAAGGCAACCGAAACTTCTATTCTGGATATATCACTCGAACCTTCAACCCTTGCAAGATACTTCTACCTTCTGAGACCTGAAACCTACCACAACCTGGCTTCCCGACAGCTCGCCCGTGCTGAAACAACCCATGCCTTCTCCCAACTGATGGAAAACCAGTCATAACCCTTCCAACTCTGATCATATAACGAATCCTTAGAATAATTCTTCAAACCCGGTGAAAACGAATCCTCAATCTCTTCAAGTAAAACCTACCCTACTTCACCTGAAATTCAAAGCCGAAGTCTCAATGGCCTGACTCCCTGTCAGATCTGCCACTAAACCATCCTCATATAGTCTCGCACCACACAAATTGCTTCCAATACCTGCTCACCCTGCTATCTCGAATGGAGCAAATCACCGCCCACTTACCGCTACAGAACACTCATACTCGACAAAAGGTTCAAATAATCCTTCGAGTAGAAGATTCATACCTGCAACGGTTAGACTCATACGAGAGCTGTACAACAGGGTCAAATCAACTACTCTGAGATTATTTAAACCCCACTGCGAGTGACTCATCACTTCCCAATCAATTAGTCACTCTGTCCGTACATGAAATCCTACAACACCATTACTGCTCGAGACATTGAATCTACCCGAAGCATTGAACTGCTTGTAACGCTGGACTGCCTGAAACAGTATGCTGCCTCCTATCTGCTTTCCAAAATTCACTGATACCTTCCTGGTCCCAGTTCGTCTGCCAGTCATCTGAAATACTGGGTTCCGGCCCGGTTGTTGAGTCAAAAGATTCCACACAGTCGCCCCACACGACTTCCGAACGAAATCCTCACCTTAAAATAGTTGCCACTAGTTATCTTACCACTATGGCTCTAACAACCTCCTGATCCAACCGATCGGGTCCATACGTCGAATCCTGACGTCACCTAATCGAAGGCTAAAAGTGATTGCTACATGACTAAAGATAGCATTATATCGCAAACGACCTTATGCGGTCCATTGCTTCCTTGACCCCATGACTTCCGTGGTGTTCCCACGGCCTTATCACTGGCTTAACCAGATCTAACCCATCTGGGTAATTCCGTAACCCAATCTAATAATTTTCCATGCCCTCACTGTTGCACTCGAACTGATGGGTACTACTGTTCCTTCCACGATCTAACAACACTCTCATGTTATCTACCAACCTAGTGAATGCTTGTAACATCCGGATTCCCAGGTATACTATTTTAATTATGTATTTTTGAGATTCATTGATCTACTCGACGAGTTGGTGCTATAACTCGCCGAGTAGAAGCGGGTGTGGCCACGTGAGTTAAATGATCTACTCGACGAGTCCGAGAGTAGACTCGTCGAGTAGGCGCTGTGAGTGGAAACCCTAGATCCCTGGGTTTGGGGCCTATTTAAAGGCACTTATAGCCTCATTTGCGGCCACACCTCACTGAGAAGAAACCCTAATCGCCCCCTTGAGCTTTTGAGAGAGTTTTGAGCCTTACTTGAGATTTGTGGGTGCATTTTGGTAGAGAAAAGGAGGATTCCAAGCAAGGATTGTGAAGAGGCTGTTAGATCTGCTGCTTATATGTTCAAGAGCTTCTGTTAGAGGTATCAAGTTCGAACCTTTCTCTTTTATTTGAGTAGATCTCTCTTTTTGAAGATTAGGGCTCCTTTTCTTTATATTTTGGGACTTTGAGGATTTGCGGTTCCCGAGGAGGCTTGAACTCCAGATCTGGACCTTAGGAGGTCCCTAGCATCTAAAGTTTCCTGCTTTATTCAGCCTTGATGGTATTTATGAGTGAAAAACCCATTTAGATTGTATTCTTGCCATTTCATGCCCAAAATGCCATTCATGGACGTAAAGTCTATGACTTTATGTGATAAATGAGCCCTGAGAGTATGGATCTGGGGTTTGGGAAAGTATCATGTCTTAAAGTCGTCTGAATGCAGGTTGAGTCTGTATGGACTCGCCGAGTTGATGAGCCGACTCGGCGAGTAGATTAGGGTTGTCCCGATTAGCTGGATCAGGCGAAAGCTCGGCGAGTTAGGGGTTAACTCGACGAGCTGGACTTCATGATATTGTCGAGAATCGATGGGACTCGACGAGTCGCACGAGTGCACTCAGCGAGTCTGGTCAATTTGGACTGTTGACTAGAGTTTGACTTCTGTTGACTTTAAGGACTGGTTAAAAATGAGTAATGGAGGTCAGGGAGGGGTAAAATGGTCTTTTACCCATTTCTAGAGCTACGAGTGTAAGAGAGATCATTGAATGGTGTATTTGAGTGTAAGGAGAATATTAATTAGAGATATTATCCTTGTGATAGGCGGAGGCTAGATCGAGGATTTCGAGCACTTGATTTTACTAGCTAGCTTACAAGGTGAGTCTTCTCACTATACTTACCTTGAGTGGTAATCTATGTGTAACCGGAGGGTCTTACGTGCATATACTGTGTATTGAGATATCCTGCTTATTTGTCTTTATGATATGTATGCTGTGCATTATATTGAGCTACTGAGTTGAGGGACCCGAGGGTCCATCTGAGTAGTGGGACCAGAGGGTCCCATTGAGACACATTTGACCAAAGGGTCTTATCTGAGTATAGCCATGAGAGGCTGATGAGATATGAGTGGTATTTTGGGGAACTCACTAAGCTTTGTGCTTACCGCGTTATGTGTTATGTGTTTCAGGTACTTCTCAGGATCACGGGAAGGCGCCAGCTTGATTGTACACACGTCAGAGATTTGAGTCATGTTTTAAGAGGATCCTGGATTTGTTATATATTCAATTTTTGGGATATGTGTTTGATGATTTGATACTATAATACTTTTAGAGATGTTTGAATTGAGAAAATGTGTTTTAAAAATTCGAAAAAAATTGGTTTGGAAATTTACGTTGTTACAATGCTACAACTACACCCGTAGACTTACAACACTCTAACACTATCTTCCAACCTTGTGAATGCTACGACTACATCCACAGACTTACAACACTCTAGCAGTATCTGCCAACCTCGTGAATGCTACGGCTACACCCGCGGACTTACAACACTCTAGCACTATCTGCCAACATCATGAATGCTACGGCTACACACACAGACTTACAACACTCTTACACTATTTTCCAACCTTGTGAATGCTCCGGCTACACCCGCAGACTTACAACACTCTAGCACTATCTGCCAACCTCGTGAATGCTATGGCTACACCCGTAGACTTACAACACTCTAGCACTATCTGCCAACCTTGGTTCTACCACCAATCCATCTATAACCATCCTAGTCGAACATGCACTCGACCTAACACTCAACTGAACTCGAGTCCTAACTGGACCCCTAACCTATTTCCCAAGGCCTGCTATTCGATGCCAAGGGAAAGCGTGGACCAAATGTTGGAATGTTTTCCGAACTCCCAACTCTCACAATCCTCAACCTGCATGGCCACTCGACCGTCTTTCTCCCTATCATGGATGCGAAACTCATCCTAGTTTCACACCTATTTCTGCTCCTGAATACCTGATCGATTCTACTCCACTTAGATTCTACTAAGTCTTTACGTCACGTGAGAATTGAAGGATTCCTAATCCTTCTTACCTTTTGAAATCCAATTGTTGACAACCAGCGCTTACCAGTGCTAACGATCGATTTCCAGTTAGACCCTAATATCGCCCATCCTCTGAAATCTTGAAGAGTACTCTTCAAATCTGGTCCAGTCCGATGCCTCAATCCCCCTTCCATGATATTATACCAATTCCTTGAGTTCCCATGTTCGTTACTAGAAACCTTAACCTTTACTCTGGCTGATGAATCCTCGCAGAACCACTGAACTCTAATCAACATGACCCATGCGAAAATACAATTTCCTTGGAACATCCAATAGTCAAACAACCCATGCGACTACACCCGTATCCTTCTGCTACCACTCCTCTCCTAGCGACGGTAGTTCTAGAACCCAGAAGTTCTCCCATAGGCCACCGCCAATCATACCAGAACAGATGATGAAACCACTACATCCCATCGATACGGGTGGACTAGCTTGATGAAGCTAACCATAGGCCTTCCACATAATACCCCTGACCGATTTCTACTACGAGCCGAGAGAGCACTAAACACCTTGATCTAGCCAAAGGGAAACGACCTTACACTAACTACTTAGTAATTCACGGTATGCAATTGGTAAATGACATTTCTTGAAAATATAATCCAAACATAAGTAGAGAGCTGACCCCATAGATACACTTACTCAAATCTGAGGCAAGAAAACAACCACAAAATACAGATAGAACCGAAAAGAGCAAAAGGTACATACCCACAACTTCGCCTGCTGAAATCCTGATCTTCTCCTGCATGTCACTGCAAAGTATGACTCCTCTTTGTTGGAGCTCCGACTCTACTCTCTCATTCATCGGTGATCCTCAAAGTATCTGGGGCAGAAGCGCTCACTGATCCTCCCCTTGTCGTTGGACAATTGGCCTTCTTGTGGCCCACCCGATCACAGAGAAAACACAACAGACTTGCCCCCTAAGGACAACCCCTGCTGACGGGATCAACCATGCCACACTTGTAGCAGCCTAAACCCTTGGAGCAAAAAACTCCCTTGCGCACTTTCCCGCATGTACTGCACTGACTCCGACCTTATTGGCCTTTCACCCGATGATCATAAGTCTTGGGTCTCTTCCCAGGACCCTCTACTATACGCACCTGACATGACCCTTTCTTCCTAATGTGTTCCAAATCGATCTCTCATCCTCGGACTCTGGAAGTCATATCCTTTAGGGTCTGACACCCTATCATACTCACCAACTCACTTGCCACTGACTGAACTGCAACAGCTGGAACATCCTCTGCTCTAAACCGGGTCGCAAACTCTTTCCAAGACATAGTCTCCAACTCAGAAAGCGTAATAGATCGCCCAATCAATTCCCAACAACACCTTGCCGCCCGATACAGGAGATCCAAGGTGAACCGAACCTTGGCTCCTATGGGGTAGGGACTAGTGCAGAAAACACCTTCCATATCCTCAATCCAACGCGAACTCAAAATCTTGGCAGTCCTTCCCTCGACTGGCTCACCACCTGAGCCGAGACCTAATATTGAACCAGAACCATCTCCCAGAGTGCTCATCTCCAAACTGAAAAATCATAAACCACTAATCAAGACATACTCAAGGATTCTCCTCCCCGAAGCTTCTCAGACTCTCCAGGACTCTCGCCGATTCGAGTATGGATCCTGTGCTTTCAGTAGTACAGGCCTAATACTACCTTCCACACCTATCCACTTTCCTTAGCAATCCTCCAAAATCCTCTAAGTCACTTCCTCAAATGATGCCCAAGTCTCACTAAACCTCACTACTAACCCACTGAAGCATATCCTAGGCTTTCCTAGGTTCCCGAACCCACCCAGTCCTCAGCTGCTGCAAGATTCCCAGTAATGTCAACTAGCTACCTCATGAATATAGTCACATTCAACAAAGATCAGATAATCCTTTGAGTAAAAGACTCAATCCTATAACGGTTGCACTCAGACAAGATCTGCGTAATAGGGCCAAGCCCATTACTCTAAGATTATCCAGCCTGTGCCACATGTGACTTAGCATATTCACTTAATAGCTAGTTCACATTGCTAAGAGTCCCACAAATCACAAAGCAAGTGGCATTCAAACAATGGAAATTCTAACCAACATGATCCAATCAAACCATTCTATCATCTTATCAGGAATCTATACTGGCATGAGATTCTAAGGCTCATACAATCAGGCATGACCTAAACAGGCTATCCTATCACTAACTGATCAGTACTAGCATGCAGGTCTACAAGCACATATAATAGGCATATAAGGCATCATTCCTAGATCCTTAGCCCTAATCTAGCATGGAGTTCACATATTCTCAATTCATAACATAACATAACATAACATAACATAACATAACATAACATAACATAACATAACATAACATAACATAACATAACATAACATAACATAACATAACATAACATATATGGGTATCTTGAGGAAAACTTACTTCAGATCAGCTGATTGCACGCATCACACTCCTTGTTTGTAAAAATCTTTCAAACCCTCGATTTGAGTCCAGACACCCCCAAATGTGTGTCCGAATCCCTCAAACCAGGGCTCTGATACCAACTTGTAACATCCCAAAATTCATAGCCAAAAATTTCATTTTTAATCAAGTAAGTACAAGACCAATAGTCTGAAACATCCATAGTGTTAACTCATTTCATAATCAAAAGCCAGAATTTCAAATAACTAAAACATGTCATAGAAAAGTATTATCAGAGTACAACTCCCAAAGATCTCATAATGAGGAAATCATAGTGTGATGCGCTGCGACCATGCCGACTCCTTACCTTTTTGAAGAATAAGTACCTGAAACCAAAACTAAAAACCGTAAGCACGAAGCTTAGTGATTTCCCCCATCATACCACATACCATACAAATAACATACTGTCAGGCATATCTAGGTGCCCAACCTACCCCTTCGGTTTCTTTCAACCGGTAACTGCCTAGCATATCTAGGTGCTGGCCTACCCATTCGGTCTCTTTCAACCGGTGACCGCCTAGCATATCTGGGTGATGGTCTACCCCTTCGGTCTCTTTCAAACGGTAACCGCCTAGCATATCCTGGTGATGGCCTACACCTTCGGTCTCTTTCAATCGGTTACGGGGACTATTTCACACCTACCACTACCACATATCATCCTAGCCTATAAACGCATAATCACATACTGCCTAGTATATCTAGGTGCTGGCCTACCCATTCGGTCCTTTCAACCGGTAACAGGGACTATTTCACCCCTATTACTACCATATATCATTCCAGTACATAAACACATAAGTTACCTACTGCCTAGCATATATGGGTGCTAGCCTATCCCTTCAGTCCTTTCGACCGGTAAGGGGTCTATCCCACCCCTCCTACCACTATCACATAATATCATAGCATACTAGCACATAAAGTATAACAAATAGTGGCATACCAGACAATTATCACAAAGACAATCATCTCTAATATAATCACCTACTAGTGGGCCGACATTAGTGCCTTAGACCCACTTCTACTAGAAGGTAACTCACCTCACACTGCTGAAGTCCATTGCAGGAAATCCTTAGCTACTGTCCTGGCAACTCCCTGGGCTATCAATACCAAAACATCACCCAATTAGCAATTGGGTTCCAAATAATGATCCATAAACCTTGACCCAACAAGACCCATAATTAAGGCCCAAGCCCAAAATCAATAAAGTCCAAAACCATAATATCCATAAAAGCCCAATATATGGCCCAATTTCCAATTGGGCCCCATCCCTTCGCATGGGCCTCAACCTAGGGCCCAGTAATGATTCTCTAGTCCAAATGGTCTAAGTCAAAGTCGAAGTCAACGCTCTGAGTTGACTTAACTCGTCGAGTTTGCTCTTCAACTCGCCGAGTTCTCATGAATCTCAAAATTGTGACTTTTCACATCAACTCGTCGAGTTCTCCCACAACTCGTCGACTTTTTCCTTTTCAGAATCGGGACATTTCAAGAACAACTTGTCGAGTTTTCTCATGAACTCGCCGAGTTCTTCAGTCTGTTAAGCCCTTCTTAATGGATTAAGCTTCTATCCTTCAGATCTAAGCTCCATACTTCATATTCATACTGAAAATGTCCTTTTAAGGGTAAAGTTTCAAACTTTACCCGTTAATACCCTTCCTTAATGGATTTAGCTCAAACCCTAACTCTTTAAGACCTAGATCTTGATCCAAAAGTCATTAATACCACAAGATAGGGTGTACAAACAGAGATCTGGACCTTAGAGACTAGATGAATACGTAAAGTCTCTGACTTTCTCTCCATGCATGGCCTTTTGGAGCTTAAAAGGCCAAAATGGAATGCTAAAGCTTGCATGGGGCTTCAATGGCCATAAAGTTTGCACCTTCATGCCATGAAGGCCCTTCAAAGTCCCTAGATCTGAAAGGGTATTTACTTGGGATGTCCAAGTCCCAAAAGCTAACATTCTTGGACCAAAATATGGAGAAAATGCCCTAAAACTAGATCTAAGCATATAATAGACAAGGTAGGAGCTTTATACCTTTGATAAACCAGAAATGAAGCTAAACTTCTGGATCTAATCTTCTCCAACACTTCCTTGCTCCTTCTTCAAGTATCTTCTTCTTCAAAACATCAAAGAATGCACCAAGAATGGCTCAAAACTCTCAAAAGTGTATTAGGGTTTCGTGGCTAGGGTTTGGGACGACGGAGGCTGTAAATGAGGCCAGTCTATGGAGGTTAAAGTGTTTAAAAAGGGTGCAATGTCCCGTTTTTAGGGTTTCCCAAACCCAGTCCAACTCGTCGAGTTGGTCCTCCCCAACTCGTCGAGTTGGTCTTCCAAAACGCGCGGTCCATCATTCCAACACGTCGAGTTTTCATCGTTGAACTCAACGAGTTGGCTCCTTAATTGGAGTTTTTCTTTCCTTAATTAGTCTTCTGGATTACGGGTGTTACATTTGGTTTGGGACTTGGCCTTAGGCCAACTTAGGTAAAGGGCGAAATGGTCTTTTACCCTAGTTCATACTCTTAGTTATGATAGCACATGGATTTTCGGACCAACATCCAAAGACTTATCTGGGAGATTCAGCAGTCTGAGGTGAGTCTTCCTCACCATGTTTAGCGGGTCGAAGGCACCAATGTCGACCCAAGATTTATTATGTTAGGGTGCTAGGTGTATGCATGACTCTTTCATGTGTATGTATTCGTATGCTTAGTGGGCGGGGCCCAAAGGTTATTCTTTATGCTATTACTTGTTATTGTTGCATGTTTGTATGTTGGGTGGGGCCCGTTATGCGAGTTAGGATGAGGCCCGTCATACTCAGTGGGCGGGGCCCGTTAAGCGAGTTAGGGCGAGGCCCGTTACACTAATTGGGCGGGGCCCGTTGATTTTTCATATCTGTATATCGGGGCGGGGCCCATTATGTGTTGATATGTGGTATTTTGGGGAACTTACGAAGCTTTGTGCTTATGGTTTTCAGGTTATGTTTCAGGTACTTCTGTTTCAAAAGGGAAAAGTCTGGGATGATTGCAGAGCACACACCACTTTATTCCGAATTTTGTGAATTACTCTGATATTTTGTGATATAGTGATATACTTTGGTCTACCTTGGTTGTATGACAATGGTTTGGATTACCGTTTCATTAAGTTAAAAATGAAATTTTTGGGTCTTATTTTTGTTACATTACACCAGAAGGTCAAGTGCGCTCTGAACCTTCTTCGGTCTGGAGCGAAGGATTGGTGGAGACTGGTTACTGATTCATACACTCTAGAGCAGAGAGCTGCTGTGTCATGGGAGAAGTTTTCTGATATGTTCCGCTCGAGATACGTCCCTTTGGTTGAGAGAGAGAGAGAGAGAGAGAGAGAGAGAGAGATTAGCCCAGGAGTATCTGGACCAAAGGAAATGGAGGGTATCAGTGACTGAGATCACCAAGATGTTTACTGAGAGAGCTCTGTTTTGCCCTGAGTTTGCTGCTTCTGAGCAAGCTCAGATGACCTGGTACTTGAGCATGCTCAAGATGGACATCTGCCAGTTTGTGTCTACTCAGTGCTATGGTACACTTGTGGAGTTACACTACAACCTGTGGCCCCTCTGATTGAAATGGAAGCAAATGAGATCTAACACCGGAGTGGTGGTGGTAGTAGTAGCCATGCAATACCTGCTAATATGACCCGTCCGACCGCACTTGAAGCAACCATAACCACCCACTCTGCAAGCCCCATCATGCTTCTCGCCGCACTTGCCACAACGACTCCGGCCCTGCTGGCCTCTCGATCTCAAATCAAATACCTTGGGCCTCTTTCCCGAACCCCCTGAACCTTGAGCCTGATCCGACTTCCTCTTCCTCTCCATCTCTAGATCAATCTCCCACTCTCTAGATCTCGCAATCATATCATCTAGTGTCTTGCAACTGGATCGGCTCAACATTTTGTGACTTCTGAGCAGCATGATGCATTTGAGATGCTGAGACAGAAGTTGTGCATGACACCAGTGTTGACCCTCCCCGAGGGTGTTGAGAACTTTGTGATGTATCCATCTCCGGTCTAGGAGCGGTACTTATGCAGCGTGGGAGGGTTATCGTTTATGCGTTTGGGTAGCTGAATCTGCATGAGGTTCGCTATCCGACTCATGATATGGAGTTGGGAGCAGTGGTGTTTGCTCTCAAGATTTGGCGACACTATTTTTATAGGGTCTGGTGTACCATGTACACGGATCACAAGAGTTTAAGATATCTCATGGATCAGCCAAATCTGAATATGAGTCAGCGTATGTGGCTTGACATGGTCAAGGATTATGACTGCGAGATCCTGTATCACCCTGTGAAAGCGAATGTGGTCGTTGATGCTTTGAGCCACAAGGCGGCTAGTTCCTCTATCGAGAGTCCGTGTATGAGAATATCGGTTGATTCTCTGCTTCTTGATCTGATTAGGGAGGCTCATACCGAGGGAGTCCAGAAGGAGAATTGGAAACAGGAGAGACTCAGGGGTGAGGTTGTCAGGTTCACCATTAACATTCGGGGATTATTGGCCTGGTATGGACGGGTCTGGGTGCCAGACTTTGGTGGGGTCAGGCAGACTGTGCTGGAGGAGGCACACAAGTCTAGGTTTTCGATACACCCCGGAGCCACCAAGATGTATCAGGATTTGAGACTTAGTTATTGGTGGCCGTGTATGAAGAGGGAGATAGCTTGGTATGTCGAGAGGTGCTGAACCTATCAGATGGTCAAGGCCGAGCATCAGAGGCCGCATGGCAAGATGCAACCATTGGAGGTTCCTATGTTGCCTCGAACGGCCAAGGGCTTCGACGCGATTTGGGTTATTGTAGACTGGCTGACCAAGAGCGCCCACTTTCTGGTCATTCGAGAGAGTTCTTCAACCGATCTGTATGTGTGTGATATTGTTGCTTCCGGGCTTCATTGTCTCAGATCGAGATGTTTAGTTCACATCTCGTTTTTGGTAGAAGTTCCATGCGGAACTGGGTATGAGGTTGCATCTTAGCACTGCCTATCATCCACAGAATGATAGTCAGAATGAGTAGACCATTCAAACACTTGAGGATATGCTGCAAGCCTGTGTCACAGAGTTCGGTGGGAGTTGGGACTGCTACCTTCCCTTAGCTGAGTTTTCTTACAACAACAACTATCATCCAATATCGGTGCGCCACCTTTCGAGCTTCTTTATGGGAGGAAGTGTCGTACCCCAGTTTATTGGGGAGAGATTGGTCACATAGTATTGGGAAGGATTGAGGTAGTCCTTCAGACGTCAGATCTCATCCATCGAACTAGGCAGATATTGCAGACAACTTAGAGTCCGCAAAAGAGTTATGCCGACAAGCGTCGATCTGAGTTGGAGTTTCAGGTCAATGAGATGGTTTTGCTGAAGGTATCACCCTGTAAGGATGTAATACGCTTCTCGAAGAGGGGAAAATTAGGGCCCCGGTATATCAGGCCATTTCGGGTGATTGCTAGGGTTGGAAGGGTAGCTTATCGGTTGGATCTGCCTAAGGAGCTCAGTCAGATCCACAACACCTTCCATGTTTCACAGATGCAGAAGTGTGTCGCTGATGATTATATGGTTACTCCTTTGAATGATGTTCAGGTTGATGATCGTCTGAATTACATTGAGAGACCAGTAGCAGTTTTATATCGGAAGACGAAGGTCTTGCGCAACAAGGTGGTATATGTGGTCAAGGTTCAGTGGCCGCACCGAAAGGGTTCCGAATGGACATGGGAATCCGAGTTTGAGATGCGAGAGTATTATCTTGAGTTATTTGCTGAACTAGACTTCAAGGACGAAGTCTAGTTCAAGTAGGGAGAATTGTAACATCCCGGTGTCGAGGTATTTTCAATTTTAACTTTATGTATGAATAAATAATGCATTTTAGTCCTTGAGTACAAGAAAGAGTGAAAAATGGCCAATAGTGGCATTTTGGTGATTTTGGACAAAAGGGAAGTACGATGGGCGTACGTTGTGTACGCTGAACGTACTTGATGTGTGTGAAACGAACTAGTTTTAATCCTACTTTTCTAATGTAATTTGACACACAATAGGCAGTGGTGGTATAGTTTTTAGTAAGCAGGGTATCGAACTCAGGGAACGGTAAATTTTAAATTAACTACTAGTACTATCTAAAAAAACAAATAATAAAAGAAGGGGTTTTCTCTAGTTTTGCAAGACTAGAAAACTTAAATATCTAACTAAAACTCAAACAAAACAAATAACAGCTAGAGAGTAAAAATCAACTGAATTCAATATTAAAGGAGACTTCTGTTTAGGTTTGACTCATTTGATCCTATGGTTAATTTTATGAAAAGTGCAATGGATTAATTCTTCTTTGGCTACCGATTAAGGTGATTAGGTTTACGTTCGCTATTACTAGTCCTTAGAAAACAAATTAATCTAAGCAGTGGCCAGTTGTCTAAATTAATGAATTTCCTAGTTTATTTATTCGGATTAAGTAAGACTTGTAGTGGTTAACTAAATTGGTCCTTCAATTAACCTCTTGCTGATGGTTCGTCACACAAGCTCACACATTAATTTTCCTATTCTCTATTAACCCTAGTTTCACGTTCGCTATTCATAGGCATATAAGAATGTTTTCACATAAATCATATGAGATTAGCAATTAAGAGATGGTCATGCAACTTAATTACAAGTTAATTAACAGAAAATAGTCATAATTAACACATAAATGTCTTTAACAAGCTTAGCAAAACAAATCACCAGATAAGAATAATCCAAATCATAAAATCAACACATAATCACAAAATTTGTCTTTCCTAAACAGAAGAAAATAGTCTTAGCTGATGATTACAGAAAAATCAAAGTCACAAACGAAATCTACTAATAAAAACATGGTTTAGACAAGAGATTGGGTAAGAGTAAACTTGATTTTTGCCTTAATCCTCCTTAAGATTGAATGTAGACTTGATTCCTTGACTTCCTATGCTCCAGTAGTCCTTCAATCGAAAAGTATCCTCCAAGGGTTTTCTTAGAAAAACCGGGTATCGATCTGAAAGCCCATTTTTATAGATTAGAAGCGACTCGTCGAGTCCAGGGATTGACTCGTCGAGTCTCTCATTAAATCCCCGTGTACGGTAAGGCAAGGACTCTTCTGCTTCGAGAATGTTCGTGCGAACTCGTCGAGTCAAGGGTCAACTCGCCGAGTCCTTCTTGCTTTTTGGCTCTTTTCTTCTTTCTTTGATTCCCAAGCTCCCGATAGCTTCTCCTGCTTCCTTTTGCTTCCGAGCACTTTTTTTGAACTGAAAATATAATTTAAACGTAATTAAGCATCTTTTGTTCCATAGTTGCAATAAATTAGCCAAAAAATATTAATATTCTATACAAAATATATGACTAAATATGCATATATCAAATTACCCCACACTTGACTTTTGCTTGCCCCCAAGCAAAACTGAATTTTAAACATACTAACATCACATAAAACAATCCTAATCAAACCCAGCCATTATGCCAAGACCTCAATGCATGCATTTGTGTCTAAAATTTTTCCTAAGGAACCCCCTATACTCTAAATACTCACAATCCTCATAAACACTTGCTCACTTCTTTTGAACAACGCTCATTTTATGCATCCCTCCGAATCAATCCTTAGAAAACTTTCTTAACCTCAAGGTATTTTTGTAAAGCTATCCAAGCATACATAGTCTAGAGAATTACAACTTTTAGATACCATAATGGAGCTCTTGAATTCTTCACTTTCTTTGATATTTGATCTTCAATTTGTACTTTGAATTCATCACCTTTTTGTGTGATTTTTGGTATCTTCAACTTTTGAATTTCTTCAGAATTTTTGATTTTTGATCTTCAAACTTTAAACTTGATAGCTCCAAAAATTCTTCAACTTTTTGGTAATTTCTCTCTCTTTTTTTTACATGTATATCTCACTTTTTTTTTCTTCACTCAAATCCTACATGCTTAAGCAGGGGTGCTTAACTTCAACCCTTATTGGTTAAGATACAAACCTTCCTGGATAGATTTCTGGTACACGATGCTAAACATATTGTGACTCTCAAACTAAGCGAGGTTGTGTTTTTGTCCCATGATTTCACTAGAATAAGGGAGGCCACAAATGCATTATAACATATATCGGCTCAACTAAACATTTGGGTCCTCATAGAATCATAAAACATAATACTAGCATGAATCCTAATTGCTTTTACCATAATTTTCTGAATTAATCCTAGCAATTTTATTGCAATTTTTTTTTAAAATTAAGCCCAAATTAAGATTCTAATGTAACCAACCCCCTACCCCACACTTAACTCATGCAATGTCCCCATTACATGTTATGCATGATAAAGAAAAAACACAAAAGCAAAGAGGGAATTGGAACAAACTCCCCTGGGATAGTAGTGGCGAGGTTGATATTTCTTCTTTTGAGCTCCATCTTCAGCTGACTTTGGCATGGGAACAACTCATCCATGCCTTGGGCGTCATATCTCGTGTGGTTCATAGTTCTAAAAACAGGAAAGACCCTCGGAAATCTCCAGGAATTGATCTTTATAAGTGTAGCCAAATGTCGTGTGAAATAATCATCAAATCATAATCTTGAGAGGTGAAATACGTATCAACTCGTTGAGTGCGGTATATGACTCGCCGAGTTGTAGCGCGAAAAGGCAGTATCCGTGAAATTACACTGAGACTCGTCGAGTCAGTAAGTGCACTCGGCGAGTCCATCGCTGGGTGGAAAATTTTATATTCTGCTCCAAAGTTGATTCTGATGTGTTTGGAAACTGATCACTTGAGACTCTCCCATTTTTTTCCTTCAGTATGTAGACAATTTCCAACTCTTTTCTTGACCGGACTCTAAACACGGACTCCATTCTCTCTCGCCTAGACTCGATACTTCTATCACTCTCGAGACCCTTTGTGTGAAAACCCTTTATCCAAGTTCTGAAAAGAGTAAAACAAACCAGGTAATAAAAGAAAACACACCAAAAGCAAATCCTAAACTACTTGTCCAAACAAAATCGAACAAAAACAAACTAATAAATTTTTTTCAACACAACCAAATAAAAATAAAAAGGATTATTCAATCTTCTTCTTCCTCCTCCTCATCATCTCCATCATCATCCCGCGCTCCGCTTCCACTTGCTCCACTTCTTCTCGCCTCTATCCGCTCCTCCCATGTGTGAATATACGAATAATTTCCTCCATCAATATGCGTAGGTTGGAAGTGATTAAACAATTGGATGTGTGATTGGTTACTAAAATTGATCCCCCTAGCCAAATCATTTTGTAACCGACGCATCTCAACATTGTACCAATCCATTGGTACTTCATCATCAACCGAGATTACCGGTGGTTCATCATGGTCTTCTCTTTGGCGTCTTCTCACTCGCCTACCCGGCTCCTCGAGTGCTATCACCAGATCATCATGAGGAATAGCATAGTGGCCCCCTCCATAATCTTCAATAATTCTTGCTCTTCTAAAAAGAATGGGATTAAAAGGAGGGGTCGGAACCACTGTCAACATATCCTACGCCCCTGCGTTCATCAACCCATACGACCTTGCTAGGAGGCTCACAAACATCCCGCCATTGATTTTGGAAGTCTTCATGTCCTTGACTGCTCCCTCGGATAAATAGGATGCCATGCAATATGGGAGACTGCAAAAAGTATTTGGAGTAATAATACTCCATAAATAAAACACATCAAGGTTAGGAACCTTGTCGTCGTCTTTCCGCATGTTGATCGTGCTTGAGATGAGGCGATGAATTAGTCGGTGGGTGGGTGATCAGATACTCCCCTCTTGAGCAGACTTGGGGATATAAACCTTGTTAGCAATAGTGCTCCACCAAATAGGACCCTTGACACCATCCGGAAAAGCTTGATGATAATGTTCAAGAAAAGTACCAAATGCACCAGTGCTGACCAATTGTTGGTCATAAATTCCCAACCTCCAAGCCAGCTCCACCATACTACAATGGCGGTATTCCCCACTGAGACAAAATGCAATGTTTCCCGGACTATAATAATCATTTCCTCCACGAAAAGAGGTGGAGAAAAATTCCCAGCACAATTCCTGGTACACCGGCTCTTGAATTCTGAATAACCGGTTCCATCCGTCACAGGTTATTGACACCCCATTATGCGTGAATGTCTTGACCAAATAAGGGGCTAATTCTTCCTCATAACGCACTCGTCCAAGCCACTCCCAATAAATTGCATTTGGGACATTGATTTCCTTCTTTTTCAGCTCTTCCAACCTCTTCCTCCACTTCCTCATTGTAGATTCGGAATTGATCCGTGGGAAGTTTAACCAAGGATGGGATTCTTGGTTCCCACGGGAGCTTTGACCCCTTTTGAAAGACATGTTCCTGCAAAATAACACAAACAACACAAGCAAACCACGAAATACAGAAAACATCAAAACATAAATCCTGACAAACACGACTGGACTCGTCGTGTCAATGACAGACACGGCGAGTCTGATGAACACATCGGGTCCTGCTGTGATTCGAACTGTATTGAGTCATGTAAACTCTAAATTTATCTCAGGGGTTTGTCCACGAAGGTATCCTAAACACTAATTCATAACCATTGCGAACAAAAACTAACAAAACATGTCAAATTTAAGAACCCTAGAAATCATGTATTTTCAAAAACGGTTTTTTTTTTCCAGAAATTAAGACCATATATCATCTAAAGATTGAACCTTTAACAGAATTAGGAGTGAAAATTGTTACCTTGTGTGAAGATTTTGGAGAAATCAAGAGAAGAATGAAGATGAAAGCTTGAGAGAGTTTGGCACGGCGGGTGGTGTCGGCTATTGTGTAGAATGAAAGTGATGTTTCAATTAGGGTTAAAACCCTAATTTTACCGAATTGTAAAATTGTTTTTTTCAGTAAATAATAACGACACGTAGAGTAAGGGTACCGACTCGGCAAGTCATGTCGCGGGTCAATTTTTCGGGATACGTAAGGACTCGTCGAGTAGGTGGCCTAACTCGGCGAGTCTGTTAAGCTGTTTGAATTTTTTTTTCTAAAAGCTTCACTTTTCTTAAAATATTAACACCACACCCCACACTCAGGCCTTGCTTGTCCTCAAGCAATCATTTGCAGACAATTAGGAAGAATTGGATTGAAAAACCCTAAGAAAACCAAAGAAAAATAAAATGAGAAAAGAAAAAGAAAGCAAACTCTCGTAACGGGTTGCCTCCCGTCAAGCGCTTCTTTTTGAGGAGTCTTTAGCTGGACTCCTTTCTGCTCTACGTTGATGCGGTTTCTTTCAAGTCCAACTCTTCTTCAATTCTCTCGTCTTGTGACATTCTTTCTTCGTATCTCTTAACCCGATGCCCATTAACTTTAAAGCTTGATCCTTATTTGTTCTATAACTCTATCACACCATAAGGATAGACATGCTTAACTGAAAAAGTCCCGGTCCAACGAGTGCGTAATTTTCTCGGAAAAAGTTTAAGTCTTGAATTGTATAATAGCACTTTTTGTCCTTCCTCAAACTCTTTATTTACTTTCTACCTTGCATCATGCCATCTTTTGGTCTTATCCTTATAAATTAATGAGTTAGAATAAGACTCATTCCTCAATTCTTCCAAGGCATTCATTTGCAAAAGTCGATTTGCACGCAACTCATGTGGCTCAAAATTGCATGTTTTCAAAGCCCAATAGGCTTTGTGTTCAAGTTCTACGGGTAGATGGCAATTTTTACCATACACTAGTTTATAAGGTGTTGTTCCAATGGGTGTTTTGAATGCGGTTCTAAATGCCCAAAGTGCATCATCGAACTTGTCCGCCCAATCTTTTCTATTATTCCCCACCGATTTTTCCAATATTCGTTTTAGTGCCCTATTTGTGATTTCGGTTTGCCCATTTGATTGTGGATGGTAAGGTGTTGAAAATCTATGGCGTACCCCATATTTTCGCAACACTTTTACTAGTTGATCATTAGCAAAGTGGGTTCCCCGATCACTAATTAATGCTTTAGGCACTCCAAATCTTGAAAATAACGTCTTTAAGAATTTTACCACCACTCTTGCATCATTAGTTGGTAATGCTTATGCTTCCGCCCACTTTGACACATAATCCACCGCCACTAGTATATATTTGTTGCCTTTGGGTGAAGGAAATGGTCCCATGAAATCTACACCCCATACATCAAAGATTTCACAAACTTGAATATTCAATTGGGGCATTTCATTCCTTTTCGATATATTACCCGTTCTTTGGCAAGCATCACACTCCTTTATGTAAGAAGCCACGTCTTTGAAAATAGTGGGCCAATAAAATCCCGCATCAAACACTTTTTTAGCAGTGTATTGTACTCCATGATGTCCTCCCGCTGGTCCATTGTGGCAATGCTCCAATATGTCACTACTTTCCTTGCCAAAACACATCTTCTTATAATTCCATCCACACAGCTTCTAAAAAGATAAGGCTCATCCCAAAAATAATATTTAATTTCGGAAAAGAATTTTTTCTTTTGTTGATGGGTAAGGCCTTTTGGAAGGTAATTGCCAACCAAGTAATTTGCAATGTCTGCATACCATGGGTCTTCATCCACAATCATCATCAAATATTCTTCCGGGAAGCTATCTCCAATATCCATGTTGTCTTTATCTTCCCTTTCTGGATTTTCTAATCTAGAAAGATGATCAGCCGCAACATTCTCCATTCCATTTTTATCCTTGATCTCGATGTCAAATTCTTGTAATAAAAGCACCCATCGAATCAATCTAGGCTTCGCATCCTGCTTGGCAAACAAGTACTTAGTAGCAGAGTGGTCAGTGAAAACAGTTGTTTTAGATAAAATAAGATAAGAGCGGAATTTGTTAAAAGCATACACCACGGCTAGTAATTCTTTTTCGGTTGTGGTGTAATTTTCTTGGGCCGGATTCAAAGTCTTGATTGCATAATAAATGGGTCGAAAGTGCTTATCAACCCTTTGGCCAAGTACAGCTCCTAATGCAAAGTCGCTTGCATCACACATTATTTCAAAAGGCAAGTTCCAATTCGGGGCAATAATGATCGTGGCATTAGTTAATTTCTCTTTCAAAATTTCAAAAGCCTCTAGACACTCTTTAGTAAAATTAAATGGTGTATCTTTTAAAAGTAATTGAGTTAGAGGTCTATTTATTTTAGAAAAATCTTTTATAAAACGGCGGTAAAAACCCGCGTGACCTAAAAAGCTCCTAATGCCCTTCACATTAGTTGGTGGAGGTAATTTAGCAACTGTATCAATTTTTGCCCGATCCACCTCAATTCCCGCTTTGGATACCTTGTGACCCAAGACTATACCCTCTTTAACTATAAAGTGACATTTTTCCCAATTGATAACTAAATCGGTTTTTTCGCACCTAGCAAGCATCAAGTCAAGGTTAGCAAGACAATCATGAAAGGAAGATCCAAAAACAGAAAAATTGTCCATAAATACTTCCATAAACTTTTCCACCATGTCGTGGAATATTGCCATCATGCATCTTTGAAAGGTCGCAGGTGCATTGCATAACCCAAAAGGCATGCAGCGATAGGCAAAAGTCCCACTTGGGCAAGTGAAAGTAGTCTTTTCTTGATCGATTGGGTCTATGGGTATTTGAAGTAACCCGAAAATCCGTCTAAGAAACAATAATAGCTATGGCCGGATAATCTTCTAAGCATTTGATCAATAAAAGGTAAGGGAAAATGGTCTTTACGAGTGGCATCGTTTAGCTTTCGACAATCGATGCACACCCGCCAACCGGTTACCGTTCGGGTCGGAATAAGCTCGTTCTTGTCGTTCGTTACTACCGTCATCCCGCCTTTCTTGGGCACCACTTGAACAGGACTAACCCATGGACTGTCAGAAATAGAATAAATGATCCCCGCATCTAAAAGCTTGACTACTTCCTTCTTGACCACTTCTTGCATGTTCGGGTTTAATCGCCTTTGATGTTGCACTACCGGCTTTGCTCCTTCTTCCAGGTTGATCTTGTGAGAGCAATAAGAGGGGCTTATTCCTTTGATATCAGTGATATTCCATGCAATGGCATTCTTTCTTTTCTTTAAGACATGGACTAACTCTTCTTTTTCAGACTTGGAGAGGTCAGAAGCTATAATTACTGGTTTTTGATCACCATCTTCAAGAAATGCATACTCCAAATGATCAGGTAAAGTTTTAAGATCTGTTTTTGTGTTTTGCACACTGGACACGACGAGTCAAGATAGGTGACACGTCGTGTCCAGGCTAAAGTCCTCATCTGATCGCGATTTCCCGTATGGACTCGTCGAGTCTGGGGTGTCGACTCGGCGAGTCGAGCGTTCTACACTTATGATTAAATTATTGTAGTCAGCCTCTTCTAGCAGTTTCTCTATCTCTTTCAGGTCCCTTTCAGCATCAAAATCTTCTTCAAAAGTAATGGTGGAATTCTCGACTTATCTTCTTTCCAATCTTCTATTAGTTCGTCCAACATATCTACGGAGAATGTCGTATCATCACTAAACCTTGCATGCTTCATTGCTTGATCAACCCCAAATGTAACTGATTCGTCTCCCACCCTAAGGGTGAGTTTTTAATCTCGCATATCTACTATAGCACTCGCGGTGTTGAGGAAAGGTCTTCCAAGTATGATCGGGACTTGAGGATCGGCTTCCATGTCTAGTACTATAAAGTCCACTGGAAACATGAACTTATCGACTTTTACCAATAGGTCCTCGCATATTCCCCTTGGAAATGTCACCGTTTCATTAGCTAAGTGTATTGCCATTCGAATTGGCCTTGGCTCCGGAAGGTTTAATTTCTTAAAGAACGAATATGGCATGAGATTTACACTTGCCCCCGAATCCGCTAATGCATGTATAGTTGCCAAATTTCCGAATTGACAAGGCAATGTCAAACTTCCCGGGTCACCTTTCTTCTTAGGTACTTTGTTTAACATGGCGGCTGAACAATTTTCATTGAGAACTACCTCCTTTACTTCTTCCATCTTCTTTCTATTTGTGAGGAGTTCCTTTAAGAATTTGGCATACTTGGGCATTTGTGCAACCGCCTCGATGAAGGGCATATTAATTTGAAGGGCTTTGATGTGTTCCAGGAACTTTTGATAATCAACAACATGCTTATCTTGTCTAGCACGACCTGGAAAAGGTAATGGAGGTTGATAAGGTTTAACAGGAGGCTCTTTTTTCAATTCAGGTGCGGGACTCGTCGAGTCCATGTCTTCGACTCGACGAGTCGTGTCGGGTTTCAACGATTTCTGCTTTTCTGCCTCCTCTTGCACCAGTTTTGGATCTTCTTTCTGAATGGGGATCAGAGGAGTAATAATTTTCCCACTCCTAGTCGTCACGATATTTATATGTGCACCTCTCAGATTATTTTCGGTATTACTAGGAAGTCCACCCGGTTGTCTCTCGTTTATTTGTAGTGCAAGTTGGCCTAGTTGTTTTTCAATGTTCGGAATAGATGCTTGCTGATTCCTAAGCATGGCTTGTTGATCTATCATCATGGGTTGATGCACTCTAAACATATTTCTTTGTTCTTTTATTGCAGCATCGGTATCATTGTGTCTCTTTTCGGATGCAGTTGCAAATCTCGTGAGCATGTCTTCAAAATCTGATTTCTTTTCTTGCACCGGTTCCTCCTTTTGATAAAAGCCTCTATCTTTTTGTTTGTACTTTTCCCCCTTTGCCTTTTTGTATTCATCATACGGGAGCCATTCCTTCTTAGGTTTTCGCCAATTGTCATCGTACCTATCACCACTTGAATAGCACACTTGTATTTTCCGGTTCCCATTCTCGTCAAGGTCACAGTCTTTAGTAAGGTGAGGCCCTCTAAAGTTTTCACATCCCACTCTAATGGCATGGATGGATTGGTCCATCTTAGTCATTCTTCGTTCCATGTTTTCCAATTTTGCCATCATTGCTGCCATATCATCAGTAATAGAATTCACCGCCCCTCGAGTCATGTCATTCCTTGGGTTGTGATATTCTCTAGAGTGCTTAGAGAATTCTTCAATTAGAGCCTTTATCACTGGGGGTGGTTTCTTTGTGAGTGGTCCTTGCGAGTCAAGGAGTTGCCTGGTTGTCACATTTACTCCATCATAAAAAATGGAGACTTCTTGCTGGCTATTAAGATCATGATGTGGGCAATTCCTTAGTAAACCTTTGTATCTCTCCCATGCCTCGTATAAGGACTCTCCAGCTTGTTGCTCAAAGTTTGCTATGGATTTCTTCAACTTGGCTATCTTTGAAGGAGAGCAAAATTGATCAATGAATTCTTCCTTCATCTTGGTCCAAGTGGTGATGGATCCTGGAGGGAGTGATTTGAGCCAATCTTTCGCGGCTCCCTTAAATGTGACTGGTAGCATATGTAGCAAAACAGTGTCGCGAGCCACATTTGGGACATTGAAGTAGTCGGCAATGTCGGTGACCTCTTCTAAGTGCTTGTATGCGTCCTCGTGATCTTTCCCGTAGAATGGGATCTCCTTAAGTTGAGCAAGTATGTGACCCTTAAGTTCAAAGGTGGAAGTTGCGGGAATCGCGGGTTGCATAAGTCCCGGGCCGGTGTCGTCACACATCCTTTTCTTCCATTCTCCCAAGGGAACTTCATCGATGTTAGCCATGGTGTTAGCTAGTTCGCCCTCTATGTCGCTTCCTCCTTCGGATTCGCTTTCTTCTTTTTCGGATTCGTACACGATATCGTCCTTGTTTGGGTCTTCGTCCGCCTCTGAAAAGTTGCTGGATTCTCCCACTTTCTTGTCCTTTTTCTTACTAAAAACAGATTTTAGATTCTTCAATGGTGAATTCTTTGAGGTTGCGGTTTCTCCTACGGTTTTTCCTTTGTTTTTCTTCAAGGTCGCTTCCGGGTCTTCAAGTGATGGAATCAAAGGTGTGCCTCCTCCTCTGGTCATATACGAACTGCAAACAAAAACAGAAAACACGTGTAAAAAAACAAAAAAACAAATTAAAAACGAAACTGGAAATCAGCTATGGACTCGCCGAGTAGCTTCGAGTGCACTCGGCGAGTTCAAGGCTAAAACAGAAAAAGTTTAATCAAAAATCTAAAACATAAAAATTTCAAACTTATCCTAATAACTAATTTACTAAAGCAGTAACTTTGTGCAATAAGGATCTCACACAAAGGACCGATAACACTAGTAATCAAATTAAATTTTAGAACCGTTCCCCGGTAACGGCGCCAAAAAACTTGATGTGTGTGAAACGAACTAGTTTTAATCCTACTTTTCTAATGTAAATTTGACATAAAATAGGCAGTGTACCTGTCAATTGGTGGTATAGTTTTTAGTAAGCAGAGTATCGAACTCAGGGAACGGTAAATTTTAAATTAACTACTAGTACTATCCAAAAAAAACAAATAATAAAAGAAGGGGTTTTCTCTAGTTTTGCAAGACTAGAAAACTAAATATCTAACTAAAACTCAAACAAAACAAATAACAGCTAGAGAGTAAAAATCAACTAAATTCAATATTAAAGGAGACTTCTGTTTAGGTTTGACTCATTTGATCCTATGGTTAATTTTATGAAAAATGCAATGGATTAATTCTTCTTTGGCTACCGATTAAGGTGATTAGGTTTACGTTCGCTATTACTAGTCCTTAGAAAACAAATTAATCTAAGCAGTGGCCAGTTGTCTAAATTAATGAATTTCCTAGTTTATTTATTCGGGTTAAGTAAGACTTGTAGTGGTTAACTAAATTGGTCCTTCAAATAACCTCTTGCTGATGGTTCGTCACACAAGCTCACACATTAATTTTCATATTCTCTATTAACCCTAGTTTCACGTTCGCTATTCCTAGGCATATAAGAATGTTTTCACATAAATCATATGAGATTAGCAATTAAGAGATGGTCATGCAACTTAATTACAAGTTAATTAACAGAAAATAGTCATAATTAACACATAAATGTCTTTAACAAGCTTAGCAAAACAAATCACCAGATAAGAATAATCCAAATCATAAAATCAACACATAATCACAAAATTTGTCTTTCCTAAACAGAAGAAAATAGTCTTAGCTCATGATTACAGAAAAATCAAAGTCACAAACGAAATCTACTAATAAAAACATGGTTTAGACAAGAGATTGGGTAAGAGTAAACTTGATTTTTGCCTTAATCCTCCTTAAGATTGAATGTAGACTTGATTCCTTGACTTCCTACACTCCAGCAGTCCTTCAATCGAAAAGTATCCTCCAAGGGTTTTCTTAGAAAAACTGGGTATCGATCTGAAAGCCCCTTTTTATAGATTAGAAGCGACTTGTTGAGTCCAGGGATTGACTCTTCGAGTCTCTCATTAAATCCCCGTGTACGGCAAGGCAAGGACTCTTTTGCTTCGAGAATGTTCGTGCGAACTCGTCGAGTCAAGGGTCAACTCGCCGAGTCCTTCTTGGTTTTTGGCTCTTTTCTTCTTTCTTTGATTCCCAAGCTCCCGATATCTTCTCCTGCTTCCTTTTGCTTACGAGCACTTCTTTTGAACTGAAAATATAATTTAAACGTAATTAAGCATCTTTTGTTCCATAATTGCAATAAATTAGCCAAAAAATATTAATATTCTATACAAAATATATGACTAAATATGCACATATCAGTACTAGGGAGGACCCTAGTATGTTGGGCGTACACCGAGTACGCAGGGCGTACGTGGAGAAACTTCAAACCTTAATTTTAGGGTTTGGTCCATATATAAGCATCATTAACTCTTCATTCTTCATTCCCTCTCCAACCTCCAACCTTCATTCATCCTTAGCAACCCTAATCCATTGTGTGTGATCATTTGAGCTCAAAAGTGTGTGTTTATGGCGCTTTTGAAGCAAGGTGATGAAAGAAGCATCATCTTGTAAGATCAAGACATTCTAAATCCAGGAACACCTCACATTCAAGATCTATTTTGAGGTATAAAGTTATGAACTTTATGATTCTTTGCATATATCTAAGTTAGCCATGGAGTTTGTGTCCTTTTGGTCACATTATTTGGGTATTTTGAGTATGAGCTACTCTAATCCATTTAAGCTGTCCTTTCAGTCACTTTGATGTGTTTAGAAGCATAAAAAAATATAGTCTTGATCATATCTTTCCTTCCATGCATGTGTTTTGAGGTCTTAATGGGTTAAGTGGTTGATGTTTTTGATGTTAAGACCTTATTGGCCATGCAAGACCATAAATTTGGAAACTTTATGGTCAAAAACGTTATTTGGGACTTGGGTCTGCATTTGGACATGATAAGTCGGAGTAATAAGCTCTTAATCAGTTAACAAGGGAGTTATTGCATACGTTGGGTGTACTAAATGGTACGCTGCACGTATGCAGATTTAGCCCCGATGCCTCGGACCTTGAGTATGCCCAACGTACCTCCGGAGTACGCCCCACGTACGAAGCCTGAGTCGACTCGGCTGAGTTGACCCGACTATGTTGACTCGGTTGACTTGTGGTTTTTGACCAGCTTTTACCAAGAGTATTTTGGGAAAATGTTATTAATTTAAAATGGGAAATGTTTTGACATTTGGGATTTGGCTTGAACCGGTTTTCGGAGTGATAGCTTCTTTTATTTCCTTATTTTTATTAGTTTATTTTAGTATTTTTTAGCTCTTTTTATTAGTATTGCATTGTATATTCTTTATTTTTCTTTATCATGGATCGTATCGGGGACTTTCTATGTTGCATGAGGTATTTTGCAGGGTTTTGGAGCTTGTTGCGGTTATGGATTAACTTGGAAATGGGCTTTGTGGGCTTCCGAGACATTATTGGGCTTTGCGGATCCATTAAAGGAGATTTGGGCTTAAAAAGGCTAAAGACTTGGATGAAGTGGGCTTGTGAAGATGGATCATGGATTGTTATTTTGGGCTTGGAGCATCCATATTTGAAGCTAAAAGATGATTGGCTAATTTGAATCATGTGGGATATGGAGGGGACCAAGGGAATCTTTGGTAGTGGGATGGTTAGTGGAGGAAAAACGAGCCAATAGCATTCCAGCAGCACTTGCGTGGGTGAAATTTTCGTCGCGCGGGTACCCGCCCAACCGCCCAGTTTTGGGCATTTTGGTCATTTGGCTTGCCATTACCTTGGGGGATTGGATCTTTCAGCAAGAACTTCGATTTTACACCATTGTAGACAAGGAGAAGTCGGTTTTGAAGCTCAAGACTCATTTCTTTTCATCTTTCCAAGTTATTGGTAGTTTCTTTATGCAATTAGACTTTTGTGATTGTTGTTCTATTGCCATGAGTGGCTAAACTCTCTATTTTGGTTAACTTTGGCTAAAACCTTTGAGTGTTTGTGGGTTTTGGAAGGATTCATGTTTGATTATCAATTATCTCATGTTTATGATTCTAGTTCATCTTTCTTATGCTTATTTGATACTTTGATCATGAGCTTGGTACTTGAATGAGCAATTGTTGGTTTATTTTTTTGGTTTTGCATTGAATCATTGAATTTACTTAGAACAAGAGCTTTATGATGGTAGAAATCATCTCTAGCTTATGAATCATAGTTCCTTTATGGATGTGTAAGCATTGACATCCTCTAGGAATTGGGGATTCCTTCATTCTTAAGGCTAATTAACTTCTTGGGTTCAATTGCTTCAATTGGATCTTTGATTTTGATTAAGAAGGTGTGTTGTGGGCTTCCCCAACCTCCATACTACCTATGAGGAATCTTGGCATATCATGCTTCATGATTGCTATAACCAATTTGGGATGAATGATAAGCTTTGTATTGAATCCTAATGATAAACACACAAATGTTCATTGTGTTGAATTGCCTTGGTTAACCAATTGTTCCCAACATTTGAGCATCTCACCATCTTGCTTAATTGCAAGCTTTTTAGTTATTCAAGTATTTTAGTTTTCAAGCAATCACAACACCCCCCCCCTTTTAGTTTAATTGTAGTTAGTTAGTTTATTTGCACTAGTTCTAATAGATTGCATTAGTAGTTGAATACAACCATTTCCCCGAGGATCGATACCCCTTTTTACGATTATATTAAGTTTTATTAGCAAACAAAGGGTGTCATTTGCTTGGTGGACTTGACATCCCACCAAGTTTTGACGCTGTTGCCGGGGAAATTGGTTATTGTTATTTGATTGTAGACTAGGAGCAGGGAGTTATTCAGACTGCATTCAGACTGTGACGTGAGTTTTCCTTACTGTACTTACGGGTCGAAGGCACCAAGGCCGACCCATTGGATTGATATTCTAGTTTACTGTATGTTGCTATGTTGTAGTGATCTATTAGATCTGTATCTTGGTACAAGGATGTTGCTATGATGTAGGGATTTGTTAGATCTGTATGACTATCTATATCTGCTAGCTATTAACTGTTATGGTGTATGTTGATATGTGATAGTATACTGGGTTGAGGGGGACCAGCTGGGACTGAAGGCCAAGACACCCAGGGCATTCCGGATAAATTGAAGGCCTGCGAGGCAGACCAGTCAGGTTGAAGGCCCAGAGCATGGTCCAGATAGGCTGAAGGCCCGGTGAGGCGGTCCAGTCATGCTGAAGGCTCTATATGCATGGTGTTGTTTGTTATGTTTATGTGGTGGTACTTTGGGGGAACTCACTAAGCGTTGGATTACAGTTTTAGTTTTATTTCAGGTACATATGAGGATCATGGCAAGGCGAAGGCGTGGCCATACACATCCTTGGTTTTATGTTGTTGATCTTGTGAGACTCTGATTTTGAATAATGTTTTTGGAAACAATGGTTATGTAAACACTTCTTTTTAGTAAATGAGTTGTTTTGAAAAGTTTAAATTTGTTGTGA
The DNA here is from genome assembly GCF_052849685.1 of Lactuca virosa. Taxonomy (NCBI): domain Eukaryota; kingdom Viridiplantae; phylum Streptophyta; class Magnoliopsida; order Asterales; family Asteraceae; genus Lactuca; species Lactuca virosa. The sequence continues at coordinate 20,592,321 of NC_136434.1, forward strand.
TTTTTGGGATGTTACAATTGAAATTAAATAACTATTAGATTTATTTATCAAATTGAAGTTACATACAATACTAGTTGCCCATCATATTTCCTAAACATCGTAGTTTGTACAAAGATCCAGTAATATATTTCTTCCTTATTGGTCGATCGATAGCAACTCACGTGAAATATTAGTCACCAATATATTTCCACCCAAGTTTCTACCAAATTTGAGACATACATTATTTCTATACATTTATAATGAATATGCTTCGATCAATGAATAACAAGATGACCCTTCGACTATATAGCCAACCATGGATCTTTAAACGAGTTATATAGAATAAAACTGAATCTACAAAAAGTAAATGAAAGATATGACGGAAATCAACTACTAGAGTGAATTTTCAAGAAGTAGATATCAAATCCCTTAATTATTCATCCTTTCATTCAATTAGCACCACTCTTTGCTAAACATGAGCACCCTAGATCATCTCATTGTGTAGGTGTTCTTATTTTTGGTTTGATGGAAATTCAGGTACAAGAAACATGCCAATTTGTTTATGAATACAACATGAATAAATATAAGTTTGTTCCTTGTATAAGACTTGGATTTGTTCTCCATAAGTAGAAATCTGAACATAATTTGACGACAACTTTTTGTTTTTATTTTACTCTTTTTATCACGACGTCGATGAAGCTTTGTTAGGACAACAAGCACCAAACTTTTTTCATTGTGCTTCACGGAGGCGGGTTCAAGTCATATAGTTTGGTTACTGTTCCACAAAATCCCGGATACAAAAATACTAATACAGACTAAGATAAGGTTGTATGTAGTATAATGATTCACATGTAGAATGTTAAACAAATTGTTAGTGTTTATTTATATAAAATAAACACTTAATATTGCACTTCACGAAAATATGTTAATTTTTACTTATTTATTATAAGTAAATTAACATGAATACTTGTATCAGATTATAAGTATTGGATCTCACAAGAATAATATCGGTAACATTGTTGGTTATGTTTTTGCACAAATTTTTCCGTTTAACCATTATGTGTTTTATAAACATTTCTTTTTATAAAACTAATGAAGTCAAAACTTGTGGAACTCACCAACAATTTTTGTTGGTGTATTTTAAAAATGTGTATTCTCAGGTAACTAAGAATCCGGAGGTAGGACATCGGTTCTAAGGAAATTATATTTCCTCTCTTTTGCGATAAACTTGACATGTTTTATATTATTGTTTTGTTTTTAAATTATGATGATTTAATTTCGTTTCCAAACTTAAAAGTTCATAATATATTGATTTAAATATATTAAGTGTTCAATATATGTGGTTGATTGTGATCCAATTGTAACGTCGCAACCCGACGTTAGTTGGGGTGTGACATTATTTATCATAGGACTTGTTAAAAAGCATTTGCATACACATAATCTTTCTTAATAAATGTTTATTGCGTGCCTGTGATTGTCAAATAAAAATAGTTATGTTGGGTTTAACTTAATTTCTGCACTTATTTAACTAACCATATAATGTATATAGTGTCGTTTTACTTCAAATCCCTTGATTAATCTTGTATTATTTACTTCAAATGTGTTCCAGAAATTAATCAAGCATGCATAAAGGTTTAAACACATATTTTTAACCAAGTTTCGTTTTAACACTTTTGACATTATTATTATTATTATTATTTATGCATCCTACTTTCTATGATGAATTTACATATCTTTTGGATGTCTTGCAATATATTATATTCTTAATCTTATATCAATACCTAGATTGCAAAAAATCCTATCTTGCCCCACTTTATTCTCAATTTGTATAATCTTACTTCAATATGGTCACACATATGTAATTATCATTTTAGATGGCATTCCTCATTTTATAATTTACATATTGTTAGCATCTTCCAAAATACATGTTTTACCATTTTTAAGCCCTTTTTCCCTTATTCACTTAGTTGATACTTGTACCCATTCAGAAAACCAACTTTTCATCTCCTTACCGTTAGCATGTTTCCAACATATTTAAAAGTTTTGTGTGTACCACTTCGGGTACTCTTTTTAATTACATATAGACTATAGTTTTGTCCAATACAAGAATTTCACTTCTTTATGGAAAACTTGTTTATCAGAGTAAACTAAAAGTAAGATACATACCATGTTAAATCAATGTATAAAAAGCATTCACAAAACTTATAACATAAACTAAAAGTAAACGAGTTCAAAATATATTTAATTTGTTGAAAAGTTCCGAACATGTTCTTCATTACAAAATTTTCGAAATTCCTTTTTTAGAGTAACTGGTAAACAATATGCCACTACATACCATGTCATGTCAATTACAAAGCAATATATAACAATTAATCACAAATTACAACAAAAAATTGTTAGAAACAGAATTTAGAACATGATATAATGCAATGTTACAAACTTATTATTCATCACCCACTGTTCAAAACTAAGTGTCAGACACGAATTTATACGATATGAATTTGACAAACATTAACACGACAAAATTAGAAAAACTTGTCTTTGGTATCAAACACGAACACGACACATAATTAATCTGTGTGATACGTGACACAACACGAATATACATATTTTTAACCGTGTTACTCGAAAACACGGATAAACACAAACTTACATTAATTTCAATCGTGTTTATACATGTGTACAAGTGTCATGTGTCGTGTGTTTATACGTGTCATGTGTCAACCACTAGTTTAATTTATATCTATATGTGTTACAGATAAATTCGTTTTTGAAACGCGTAAGACATGGAATACGAATTTAAAATTTGCGTCGACACGAAACATGGGTTTTTAAAACCCATACAAAGAAAACTCGTGTAGTATAACAAATTGTCGGGTCTACCTATAAAAAAGCCCTTTGGTGGGCACCATAGTAATTGAGTCTTAACATAGACGACTTGTCGAATAGAATGGCCATTCCCAAAATTTGCAAAAAAATAGGTCATTTTCGAAATTTGTATTTATAGAACGTGGTCAATTTGGTGTTTATCCATTATATCTTTAAAAACTACGTGAGCCGAATGTATACCGTTCAAATTTGTATATTCCAAAAAAAACAAGATAGTTTTGAGCACAAGTTTTTCTGGTCCAAATGTGTCTTTATCTTTACCGCTAAAAAATTTATTGGTTAATAGTAGTTGTGAATTTACCAATATTTACGCGTTTTCACATTTAATTTCTAAATATGTCTATGCATGTTAGAACTCTGCATTGATTAACAACCTCTGCATTGTCTTATCATTTTCAATTTTGACGACCCATTAATCCAAAAGTTGATACATACATATATATACAATCAAATTAATTTGTTGGGGGATTGTTTTCGCAATACTCAGGGTTTAGTCAAATGAGTTTTCCTCCATGGATGATAACGACGTCGGTAATGGTCGCTTTGTTGGACGTTTTTTTCTTCCTTAGTGCAGATGCAGCAAGAACCGTTGGAGGTTTTGATCATAAGAATGTTGCATTTGATCAAAATTATAATGTAACTTGGGGAAACCATCACGCTCAGTTACTTAATCAAGGAAAGGAGGTTCAATTGTTGTTGGATCAATCTTCAGGTGTTCTATATATATATATACTTCTATCTCTTTCTCATTTTTATATATTTAGGTTCTATATTTTTACTATTTGATTACCAACCCTGATGATATATAATATTTTATTTTAATTGTAATGATACCAATTCGTTTTTGTAATCAAAATTTTGTAAAACATAATAAATGAATGACCATCTTTGATATGTAGATATGCATGAATTCTTGTATAAGAAAATTGTATTGATTACGTTAATCTTAACATTTTATTGCAAGTATGTTCATCTCCATGTATGCATATATGGCGTACAATTGATTACTTTATAATGTGTGTGTTCATGTATGCATATATGGCGTACAATTGATTACTTTATAATGTGTGTGTTCGTGATGAATATATAATTTGTAGGTGCTGGATTTGCGTCGAAATCATATTATGGATCTGGTTACTTTCAGATGAAGATTAAGCTACCCGCCAAGGATTCTGGTGGTGTGATTACTGCTTTTTATGTATGCATGCAAAAATTAATGCTCGAAACTTGTTGATCAATAATATTAATCTTTTAGATATTTTTAAACAAAGCAGTGTAATTAAAGATTAGTGTGAATATATATGATGAACATGAGCTATTTAAAAATCAACCATTTGGATCAAATCAAAACTGATTTAATTTCCCTGTGAAGCAAAATGAGAGTGAGATTTCAAGCTTGACTTGGTTTGACGATAACAACACTTAAATGGGGTTGGTCTTTGTACTGATTTTCCAACCCTGGATTTCCAAAAAGAAGTTTATATTTATATGTGTGTGTGTTTTAATATGTATTATGTATGCATATAAAGGTTGGAAATATATAGTTCTAAATGTTTAATTAGCACCATTCTCAACTCCTAAGAGTCGATCATTAGTTAATTACATACATATTTCAATATGTCTCTCTTTAATTATGTTGCTTTGATCGATGCAGATGTTTTTAAATACAACTATACATGATGAGTTAGACTTCGAGTTCTTGGGAAATCGACCAGGCAAACCTATTACTTTACAAACAAATGTATTTGCGAATAGTATTGGTGGTAAAGAGCAAAAATTCACTCTTTGGTTTGATCCCGCAACGGATTTCCATTACTACAAATTGTTATGGAACCACCATCAGATTGCGTATACACTTACTTATCTTATCTTATAAAAAATATATGCATCATTATCATCGTACAAGTCATCCTAAGGTTGAAGATGTGAGATTCGAATCTGGATCAACTCCAATTTGAAGTCTTTGATGATCACTAGGCCATCTTGATGTATCAAGGTGGCCTAGTAGTGATCATCTAGTATAAAACACTCCAAATTAAAATTGACCTATAAATCTCACATGCTTCAATAACTGTCATTCAAAAAAAAAAAAAAGATAAATATACCACATCAATATCAAAGTTATAATGGTTTTGTTAGTTTGATTTTGTGCATTGCACTGCAAGAAATCCCGTTTATATCACTATAACAAAATTATGTGTTTCTCGTGTCGCCGCTAATAGCATCGCCCATAATATTTGTATATTTTGTACTTTGTAGGGTTGATAAGGGGATTAGTTTTTTCTCTAAGTTTAATCACAATTTTACATTGAACAAAATATTATTGGTTTGCGAAATATCATATTTTGTCCCATTTTCAAGGAACGACTAATAAAACAACTTTGTTACCAGACAACAGGATTTTACTCTCAATTTAATTTCCCATTAAGCATATAAAGATTTCCGAATAAGACCTAACGATTATGTTTTTTTTTTCTCAGATTTTTTGTGGATGACACGCCAATAAGGATATATAAGAACAACATAAACAAAGGTGTAGGATACCCTAACAATACAATGCAAGTGAAAGTGAGCTTATGGGATGGGTCTTCTTGGGCTACTGATGGGGGCAAAACGAAGGCCAATTGGACAAATGGACCAATTGAAGCCCATTTTCAAGATTTTAAGATTGATGGATGCCTCTCGCCAGTCAATAATCGTAATAAGGATTGTTTTGCCCAAGACTATTGGTGGAACACCAAAACCTACTGGCAATTGGACACAAAACAACAGAAAGCTTATGATGAAGTGAGAAAAAAGTATATGAATTATGACTATTGTAATGATAAGAGTAGGTATCCTACCCCTCCTCATGAGTGCACTGGGTGAAAAGATGAAAAAAAAACAACTTCTTCGTTAGTAATATGCATGGGACTTTGGGTTGGTTACTTATGAGCTGTAATACACTCAATGCCCAGTCTTCAACTCTAGCAATAAGATTGAAGATTTTTTATTCTTCATTTCTTATTAAAATTTGGTACCAAAATGAGTAAAGCTTTGTGTTTTCTGTAAGACCCGTGGATCTCGGAAGAAAACTCTTACAGGAAGTTTGCATGATTTAGGGATAGAGCCATAGGGTGATCACGCTTCTTTTGAACCCCACAAATTTGTGAGACCCGGATATTGATACCATGCTGTCGGACAAAGATACTTGCATTAGACCTCATGAAGCGCACAATTTATTTAGAATGAGCCACATTTTTCAGGAAGATGAAGATCGTTGGCATGTCAAGGATCTATTTCAATAATTATGTGAATTTTAAAAATGATTATTTTTTATTTATCACTGAAGTATTACATAACAATAATATCATATTTTTTAACTACATTCCATTCATCATTATATAATGTTTATTGAGAATTGCAATATGCAAGATGAATCAAAGAATTACCGCACACTTATGGGAATATGATGGAATGTGCTTAGATCACATAGTCTATATGTAATTAAAAAGAGTACCCGAAGTGGTACACACAAAATTTTTAAATATGTTGGAAACATGTTAACGGTAAGGATATGAAAAGTTGGTTTTCTGAATGGGTACAAGTATCAACTAAGTGAATAAGGAAAAAAGGGCTAAAAAATGGTAAAACATGTATTTTGGAAGATGCTAACAATATGTAAATTATAAAATGAGGAATGCCATCTAAAATGATAATTACATATGTGTGACCATATTGAAGTAAGATTATACAAACTGAGAATAAAGTGGGGCAAGATAGGATTTTTTGCAATCTAGGTATTGATAAAAGATTAAAAGTATAATATATTGTAAGACATCCAAAAGATATGTAAATTCATCATAGAAAGTAGGATGCATAAATAAGAAAAAAAAATGTCAAAAGTGTTAAAACGAAACTTGGTTAAAAATATGTGTTTAAACCTTTATGCATGCTTGATTAATTTATGGAACACATTTGAAGTAAATAATACAAGATCAATCAAGGGATATGAAGTAAAACGACACTATATACATTATATGGTTATTTAACTAAGTGTAGAAATTAAGTTAAACCCTACATAACTATTTTTATTTGCAGAATTTCGTATATGCCCTTGGTTTAAATCTAAATATTGTATTTGTCCGACCTAAACTCTAAATAACGTATTTACCCTTCTTAATGTTTTTTAATATCATATATACCCAAATCTATTTTTTTATAACTTATATTAATTTATAATTCATTTTCATGATCTTAAATCACTATAATTAAAAAAACATTGTAAATTGACAATAATGCCCTTAGTTCTAAAATCCAATACAACACACATCGTTCATCACTCTTCATGTTCTTGAATCTCCTCCACCGAGTAATGTCTTGAAAACTGCCTCAAATCACCGAAATCCCCTTCAGTTTCCCCAATAACAATCCCTGCCACCACAACAGACTCCATGGAAATTGACCTTCTTGCCCATCATTAGAAACTCATACTCTGTTTTCGAATATTCAATATCATCAACAAAATTCTCTCTTCGAGAGATGATTCCCATCCAATTCACCATGATTCTCTAAATTCTATATCTAGATATTTCGATTTGATCCAGTTCCATGCAAAAAGCTTCAATCAATTAGACTCAACCCTACACCCAAGTGATAATTTGTATGTGATCTTAACCAGCATGACAAAGAGGGCAATTTGTATGCAATCTTAACCGGGTATCAATACAAGGGATATGAAATGCATGGTTACATTTCAGCAATAATCGTAAATCTCATCATCTTCAAACTCACTCAAACAAACCGAACAACCAGTTCCATCAATCAAGTTATCGCCTCTATTAAACTTTATTATAGTAATCGAATTGATCACAGATGGTTGAATGTTAATGGTGGTGATGTACTAGATGGGATAATCATCTTCAAACTCACTCATGACCTTTATTGGAAAAATCTTCTGCTTCGTTGTAGACTTTTATGGTGGGGGATTGCCAGAAACATGTGCAACATCTTACCATGATAAGGTAGTAGACGATGACGAGAAAGAACTGCCAAGCAGTGCCACTATGATGATAACGTAAGGTGATATATGGGTGGTGGTGGTATGTAGAGGTAGTAGTGGTGGTTTCAGTGAACAAAAGATTTATGGGTAACTGCATTCGTAAGGGCATATTGGACCACAATTAGAATAGGTTGATGTTTGGTTGGAATCTTGTTCCAACAGCAGTTTCCGGTGGCAACTGAAATCAAAGAGCAACAAAATTTGAGAGATAGAAATAAGAATAGGGTTGAATCGATTACCAGATGTGTGTGTGTGTGTGACAAAAGAGGCGAATCAATGGCTACAATCGGAAGGAAGTATTAACAGGCTGCAAAAACATGAGTAAGGAAGCAGCGATCGTATGTAATTTCTTGTGAATATGTGTGTTGTATTGAAATTTAGTAATAAGGGCATTATTGTCCTTAACAATATTTTTTTAATTATAATGATTTAAGTTATGAAAATGAATTATAAATCAATAAAAACTATCAAAAAAATAGATTTGGGTATATATGATATTAAAAAACATTAAGAAGGGCAAATACGATATTTAGAGTTTAGGCCGGACAAGTACGATATTTAGATGTTCATCAAGGGCATATATGAAATTCTGACAATTTTATTTGACAATCATGTGCATGCAATAAACATTTATTAAGAAAGATTATGTGTATGCAAATGCTTTTTAACAAGTCCTATGATAAATAATGTCACACCCCGACCGACGGCGGAAACGCCGACGTTACAATTAGATCACAATCAACCACATATATTGAACAATTAACATATTTAAATCAATATATTACGAACTTTTAAGTTTGGAAACGAAATTAAATCATCGTAATTCAAACACAAAACGGTAATATAAAACATGTCAAGTTTATCGCAAAAGAGAGGAAATATAATTTCCTTAGAACCGATGTCCTACATTCGACTTCTTAGTTACTTGAGAATACACATTTTTAAAATACACCAACAAAAATTGTTGGTGAGTTCCACAGGTTTTGACTCCATGAGTTTTATAAAAAGAAATGTTTATAAAACATAGAATGTTTAAACGGAAAAATTTGTGCAAAAACATAGCCAACAATGTTACCGATATGATTCGTGTGAGACCCAATACATGTAATCTGATACAAGTATTCATGTTAATTTACTTATAATAAATAAGTAAAAATTAACATATTTTTGTGAAGTGCAATATTAAGTGCTTATTATATAAATAAACACTAACAATTTGTTTAAAATTCTACATGTGAATCCTTATACTACATACAACCTTATCTTAGTTTGTATTAGTATTTTTGTATCCGGATTTTGTTAAACAATAACCGAGCTATATGAATTGAACCCACCTCCGTGAAGCACAATGAAAAAACGTTCGGTGCTTGTTGTCCTAATGACGCTTCATCGACGTCGTGATAAAAAGAGTAAAATAAAAACAAGAAGTTGTCATCAAATTTTGTTTCGACAAACGCTGCTAGCAACCACACACGGAGGTGTCAACCCGTATAAATCTGTACACACATTCTTCACTCACAAAAGATTAACTTGTTATTATAGAGGACTTCACTAAGTTGGTGTCTTAGTTTGATAAATGAGAAACTTCCATAACAATCCCACCTTTTAGTTACAATTCCTAATTGTTTGATGTTCAGAAACTTGTTTTAAAAGTTCAATTACTTTTTAAAGTAAATCAAAATTGTTTCATATCCAAATTTCGACAACACCCCGGCTGTAGGTAACCATAACCAACACATTTCTAATCATTTATACCATAAGACTTTTGACATGATCATTTTATGAACAAGTTATTATACCTAGCACATTTATGTCCCTAAAGTGTGTGAATTGAACAATATCATAAGTTGTGTTCCAATTATATACAACAAGTCTTTATTTATGTATTTAAACACTTATAATCACTTATAAGTTTTTATGAAATGTTTGATTTAAGATCATAAGTTTTCATGACATATTTGATGGTTTTTCATGCACTAACTATAAATAAGAGTATTATTTGATACAAAAGTTTACAGGTAAAACACAAAGTTACCACAACACCAATATGACATCATATATATATATATATATATATATATATATATATATATATAGTAAACTTTTAAGCTTATATCAACTTTTTATGTGTATTCCCCCCCCCCCCCCGGAAATGTTAAAAAAACAATAAAATGGGGCTGTATATACTCACTTTTATCGCGTGAAGTTATTCGGTTTGAGAAGGATTCGTGAGGTTTTCGGTTCCACCCAAGCTTGAGATTTGAGTACTTTTTGGGATGTCTTAACACATACAGACATACATTTACAAATAAGTTAGACTTTTATCAAGCCTTAACTAACTTAAAACAAGTGAGTTTTATGACAATAGGAAAGAGTAAAATCAAGGAATTTTCCTAGCTTTTACTTGGATCTAAAGTATGTTGCCAAAAAGAGGTTGAAACACAAGCTTTTTGAGGGATGAAAGATAACTTTCTTTGGGGTTTAAAGTACTTGAAAACAACAACTTATGGGCTGCTATCATTCTAAAAAATAGGCAGCAAAATGGAAGACTTTTGTGGGTTGTTTTGATGCTCGAAAATAGCCACTGTTTTGGGTGGTTGCTGTCTCGAAATTTCCAGCAAAGAAGTAAGAAAAAGTGTGGTTTAGCTACTATTTTGAGTACCCATTTTGGTGCAGAAAAACTACTAACTTTCAGAGGTGATTTAAGGTGAAAATACCTAGCAAAAGGAAGGTGGAAAGAGTTGAAATGGTGGTTGAAAACCAAGGGGCAACAATCCTCTTCTTGCTCTTGGTTTTAGTGGGTTTCGAAAGGGGTGTATGGGGGTGAAAAATGATGATGCTTGAGAGCTTTTCTTGAGAGTATTTGATGGAAAAAGGAAGGAAGAAATGAGAGAGGAGAGCTTGAGATTTCTAAGAGGTGAGGGGAGGATAAGAACCAATATTTAGTAAGATTTGATGTGATCATTTAAGATTTGATTTAGATTTACTCTTGGAACTTGGTGTCTTATTTAGTTAAAGATAGATTTTTGATAACTAACTAGTTACTAGTTAGTTATTAGTTAAATGTGATAGTTTAGGAGAGTGAAGAGAGAGGTCACAAAAATGAGAGTGCAATATGGAGTGATGTTGCAAGGTCTTAATAGGATAAGTGTTGAATTGATTGATTTGGCACTTGCCTCGAGTATTTCTACCTTTTAATGTTATCCCATGGAGTTAGACACATAGTTCCTTACATGGTATCACTTCAAGTCTTGCTCCCACACCTTGTCATTCCTATTACATTATATATATATATATATATATATATATATATATATATATATATATATGTGTGTGTGTATGTGTGTGTGTGCGTGTGTCTACATATATAAAATAGCAATGTAGTTTTTATGTATTGGAAATTAAATGTTTATATTTGATTCTTTTATTAATATACATTTGGGTACATTTTAATTATGACTCAATAATAATCTATTTTATTTTTTCATAAATTAAATATAAGATTGATAGACCAAGGTATAATTTTTTGATATTTAACCGTTTGAAAAATATCGTTAACCACGTTCCGTTGTTTTGGTTCGTACACTTGTCAAATTTCGATCCCTCACAACTGTTAGGCACAAGTTTGAATATAGAATTTAAATTACTCATCAACCGGAGACATGTTGAAATAGTAATTAAATTTCGCGTTCGAATGACGTTATTTGCTAGATTTCACAAATGTTTTTAGTTCTGAATAATACGTCGTAACAAAATTTATCATTAGTCATTGGTTTTATTTTCACAAGACCCTTTCTAAGTGAAACGTGTTAAATTCCTCAAACCTTTTTTGATAAAATACCCATATTGTTTAAAAATCATAATATGGCATCGTACAATGATTCGTATTTTTCCCAATTGTTACATTCTCCCCCGTTAAAAAATTTTTGTCTCGAAATTCAACTTGTGGACGGGATATCACTAAAAAATTGGGGGTATTTATTTTTTGATCTAATCCTCGCATTTGTCCCTCGCCGAGAGTTCCATCGCACATTCAAGGTAGGGACACGACTTTGTTTTAAACGCTTTACTTCTCGACTCATAATCTCCACAGGTTCTTCGATGAAGTGGAGCTTCGTGTTTTGTTGAATCTCATCAAGAGGTATTACGTTGGTGTCATCTGATAGACACTTTTTCAGGTTTAACACATGGAATAAATCGTGCACTTTGCTCGGTTCTTGAGGTAGCTTTAGTCGATAAGCAACATGACCAATTATGTCAAGTATTTCAAAAGGTCCAATGTATCTTGGGTTTAGCTTTCCTCTTTTTCCAAAACAAATCCTACCTTTCCAGGGCGAGACTTTTAACATCACATGGTCTCCAACCTGGAATTCCAGAGGTTTACGCCTTACATCAACATAACTTTTCTGATGGTCACGCGCGACCTTAAGACGATCTTTAATCTGAATGATCTTTTCAGTCATTTCATGATTTATCTCTGGCCTAGTATGCAGTGTGTCATTTGTGTGTTCTCGGGCCAACTGGGTATCTCCGACCTCTGCCCAACATATATGTGATCAACATTTGTATCCATACAAAGCTTCAAATGGCACTGCTTTGAGGCTGGTGTGATAGTTATTATTATAGGAAAACTCAACCAACGGTAGATGAGTATCCCAAGAATTGCTAAATTCGATCACACAAGACCGGAGCATATCTTCCAGTGTCTGATTGGTTCACTCACTTTGACCATCAGTATGGGGGTGATAAGTCATGCTCATATCTAAGTAGGGATTTTTGAAGATATTGCCAGAACCTAGAAGTGAACCTACTATCTCTATCAGAGATAATAGAGAAAAATTGGCACTCCATGAAGCTTCAAAATTTCCCTGAGATACGTTCTCGTCAGCTTTTCCATCTTTTCGGTTTCCTTGATTGGCAGGAAACAGATAGACTTAGTTAATCTTCCGATCACTACCCAAATAGTGTCGTAACCACTAGGGGTCTTGGGCAGCTTTGTTATAAAGTCCATTGCAATTTGTTCCCATTTCTACTTGGGAATACCAGGTTGTTGTAGTAATCCCGAGGGCTTTTGATGCTCTACCTTGACTTTAAAACAAGTCAAGCATTTTCCAATGTAAGTGGCAATCTCAGCTTTCATATTAGGCCACCAATATAATTTCTTCAAATCCAAATACATCTTGTCGAATCCAGGATGTACTGAATACCTTTATCTGTGAGCTTCGTCCAAGACTAAGCTTCTAATGTCACCAAACCTTGGTGTCCAGATCCTGTTCATGAAATAACGAGTTCCATCATCCTTAAGCTCAAAATGCTTATCCATTCCCTATAAGGCTTCTTCCTCAACATTCTCTTCTTTCAAGGCTTCCAGTTGAGCTTCACGAATCTGTGCATTGAGGTTAGAATGGATGGTCATAGTCAGTGCTTTTACTCATCGGGGTTTTGCATGTTCCTTATGACTAAAAGCATTAGCTACAACATTTTCTTTTCCTGGATGATACCGTATCTCGCATTCGTAATCGTTCAATAAATCGATCCATCTTCTTTGTCTCATATTTAGTTCTTTTGATCAAATATGTGTTGGAGACTCTTAGGGTAAATGAAAATGATACACTCGGTTCCATATAAATAGTGTCTCCAAATCCTCAAGGCAAAGACTACTGCTCCCAATTCGAGGTCATGGGTTGTGTAATTGTTTTCATGGATTTTGAGTTGTCGGGAAGCATACACAATGACCTTCTCTCTCTGCATTAATAAGCACCCCCATACTTGAACTGACGTGTTGTAGTATACGACAAAGTCTTCAGTTCCTTCAGGTAAGGATAGAATTGGTGCACTACACATCATATGTTTCAACTTTTGGAATGCATTTTCCTGCTTATCTCCCCAGTCAAACCTTGTTTCTTTTTATGTTAATGCAGTGAGAGGCTTGGTTATCTTGGAAAAATTCTCTATGAATCTCCTATAGTAGCCGACAAGGCCTAAGAATTTTCGCACTTCGGTTGGCGTCCTGTGTGTATCCCAATTATTAACCGCTTTGATTTTTTTGGGATCTACATGTATCCCTTTGTTACTTACCACATGCCCTAGGAAGTGTGCTTCTCTGATCCAAAATTCGCATACGGAGAATTTGCGTACAACTTTTCCTTTCTCAGCAGTTCCAAGATCAATTTCAAATGTTGATCATGTTCTTCTTTGGTTCGCGATTAGATTAGAATGTCATCAATGAACACTATTACGAACGTATCTAAGTATGGTTTTCATACACGATACATGAGGCAATGAATATTGTTGGAGCATTAGTTAATCCGAAGGGCATAACTAGAAACTTGTAGTGACCTTATCGAGTTCTAAATCCAGTTTTCAGAACGTCTTCTTCTAGTACCTTCAATTGATGATACCCAGATCTTATATCTATTTTTGAATAGTAACTAGATCCCTGAAGGTGATCAAACATGTTTATTCTCAGTAGTGGGTAACGATTCTTGACTCTTAGTTTGTTCAACTCTCGATAGTTGATATACATCCTGAAAGACCTATCTTTCTTCTTGATGAATAAGATTGGTGCTCCCCAATGTGAGAAGCTTGGTCTTATAAAACCCTTGTCAAGAAGTTCATGCTAATTGACTTGAAAGCTCTTACATCTCATAGGGAGCCAATATGTAAGGGTATTTCTCTATTGGAGCTGCTCCTAGAATTAAATCAATTCGGAACTCGACGCTGTGACTTGGCGGCAATCCAGACAGATCTTCTGGAAACACATCGGGATAGTCACATACATGGGGTATGTCCTTGATTTCTTTCATTTTGCTCTTCTTATCTATTACATGTGCCAAGAAGGTATAACACTTCTTGTGTAGATATTTCTGAGCCTTAGTGCAAGAGTTTTGACCCGACTTGTCACTGTAGATTATGATGGTCTCTCCGTTAGGTAGAGTTGGTCGTACAGTTTTTTCGAAGCACATAGTTTCATTACGGTGAAGAGACATCCAATCCATACCGATAATAATGTCAAAACTCCCGATTGGCATTGCCGTTAAATTGACATGGAATGTATGGTCATTTACAGTTAGGAGACAATTACGTAATATTTCGGTGGTGCTTTCTATTTGACTGTTTTCTACTTCTACTTCGTATGCTACATCTAATTTACTAGACTTGTGATTTAATAGTTGTTTAAATGATAGGGTTATAAAACTTCTATCATCATCGGAGTCAAAGAGAATGGTAGCATATAAATTATTGATGAGGAACGTACTAGTAACCACCAAGGGATATTGTATAGCATCTATGTTCCCAATCATAAAAGCCCGACCATGAGCATTCCCATCACCTTTCTTCATCTTTTGTAAAATTCACTCGTAGTGCCCATTTTTTCCATATTCAAAACAAGCTCCTCCTCCACTTGAACCCGATCAATTACCCCTTTCCTGTACTGCTGCAACCAGTGTCGTGCCTCAGTAAAAATTTGCAGTATGACCTTTCTTGTTGCATGTGGCACAATGTAAAAATTCCCCCAATGTGGTGTTGGTTTCATTGGGCGCATAAAAGGCTTGTTACCGATGTAACACTTCTGTTGGGTTGGAACCGGGGCTGGTGTCACAACATACACTTTTTCAGTTTGTTGCTTTTTCTGCTGGTTATGATTTCCTCCATTGGATTTGCGCTTGTGGTGGTTGTTATTAACTTTTGGAGTTTCAACTTTTTCCACCATTAATCCTTGTTCAGTTTTGTTTTGATCAATTGCAGAGCTAGACGCTTAGCATTGAGGTATGTGGTAGGTTTTGACGAAAGTATCATCCCTTTTATTAGTGGTCCTAGACCCCATTATAGCGCTCCTCCTTCTTGCTTTTTGGGTTCACCATGTCGGGACAAAGGAGTGCAACGTCATTAAACCTTGTGGTGTAAGCTTTGACATCATAACCTTTCATTTTTAGGTTCCAAAGCTCATGCTCTAGACTCTGTACCTCCTCTCGGGGGCAGTACTCATATATTAAAAGTGCTTTCATATTTTCCCATGACATCGAGTTGGAAAATGAGACACCCAAAGTTTTCACATGGTTAGTCAACCATGTCAAGACTCCATCCATCTACGTGCATGCGACAAAATGCACTTTGCTACTCTCAGAGCAGTAGTAGATATCAAAAACAGCTTCAACCTTTTCAAACCAACGAGTTAAACCCATAACGCCTTCATTTCCATATAAGTTTCTTGGCTTGCAATATATGAAGTCCTTGTATGAACAAGTTCTTCTAGGCTCCTCTGGATGTAAGGGAAAAGTGCTTCCAAGCTCGTTTCCCAGTCCGTTCACTTCCACGAGTTGTCTTCCATCGTTCAAAATTGTAGTTGTAATGCATTATGATACTAGTTGTTCCAATTCTGTTGTAGTTTGAGGAAGTCCAGACTCGGGAGGTGGTGGAATTGGAGTGCTAAAAGTTGGCGTTTCAGTTACTGGAATCACAATCGGCCTTGTTGTTGGAAGGCCTCAGTGGGTTCGTCCAGTAGTTGGCGTTACTTCTGGGTGTAATCTGGTGTTTCTTCTTAGAGGCATTTTTTATTTCCTACTTCAGTTAGTTGTATATGTTAAGTTTCCGATGTTTTGTTAGTCCTTTCATAATGTTATTATTCACGAACACGATTCATGTAACGGTTCAACAAATTTTTAAACTTAATAATATATGTTTCATTATATTAAACATTAACATCCGATTACATTAGTCTTTACTATTTTCAAAATGTAAAGACTTACAATTAGTGGTACAAAGACCTAGTAACAAACAAACAAAGTTTACATATGCTTACATATCCTAATATATATCTGAAAAGTTTGTCACCAAAGTTTGCAAGTTTCTCAAAAACTTGCCCCATTCCTTTAATAAAACTTCATAAATTTGGCCACCGTGTGGGACATCTCATCATACTTTCCTTGTAATATTGTGTGTTTCACTTTTAATCTTTTGTGTTTCTCTTCTATTGTTGCATGTCCCTCCTCTACTCTGTGTGCTACTGAAAGGGCAATTTGGTTTTGAGTCTCCATACTAGTTACTCTCGAATTGCAATTCATCCAGTTGATGTGGTGGTAGTCCATCCTTTGATGGAGATTTTCTTGCGAGATCTGGTATTGTTATTGCCGTTGATCCATTTAAGCCATTTCTCCTTTCATTTGTACTGTTTTCCTTGCATAGTGCTCAACTCGTCACTGGCGTTCCATACTTGTCCATGTAAATGGGTGTTTTAATCGAACGGGAAAGACAAATCATCAATGTCTATATGTGGTGGGGGTGCAGCCCCCAATGCTTGTCTATTCTCAAATGTTCCTGTAGCCTTCCTTTCAGTCGCCCACTGGTTTACCCGGTTGCTTTCCTAAGTAGGTTGATCTATCCCCCCTTTGAGTGTAGGAGGATCTCCTACTAAACTTAAAAGTAGAGGGTTCCATGTCTGGGACTCAAATCCTGGCAATTTTTCTTTCGGCACGACAGTTTTAGAACCCAAGGAAAGAGCGAGTGGGAGTTGGTGGAGGTGAGGCGGATGATTCTTAATTGGTCACCATTATTACTTCGTCTACGTCATCCCCATCCATATCTTCTTTATAGTCCTCCTCAGGCCCCTCCATTTCTTTTTTCTGAATCCTACTTTGGATCTTCTTCAGGCTCGATCTCAACTAGGGGAATGGGTTGGTACACGACTGGATGGTTTAGGTAGTAAGGGTCTCCCGGTAGCACATGAAACATCGGCTCGTCTGCTGGTGGCATGATTGCTCTCCATAAATCATCCATCTAAACGAAGAACTTTCAAGTATTTTAGTATATCAAATATGGTACGCATATTTTATACACATATTAAAGAACATTTTAATTATTTACATTTATTGATTTGTGATCGTATTTTAAGTTTCTTAAATCACCAAGATTTTAGTTTATCAACTAATTCGTTTAAGTTGGATAATGCATGAGGCCCGACCAAAATAAAACTTAGGTGCACAAGCTAGGTTTAGTTTTGGTATGAAATATGTCTTATGAAACCTAATTGAGTATTTGATTTAAATCCTTGTGTTTAAGTTTATTTAATTTTATTAGATTCCTATAAAGTTTTTGGTTCAAAAAGTTTTATTTTTAATTGTAGAGTAAGGATATACCTAGACCTACTAGAGCAAGCCATAGACTATAGTTGTATTTTTATTAAAAAGAAGATACTAAGTTCTCTATAGTCGCTAGCTCTGAATCTGTCACACCCCGACCGACGGCGGAAACGTCGGGGTGGTGACGTTACAATTGGATCACATTTAACCACATATATTGAACACTTAACATATTTAAATCAATATATTACAAACTTTTAAGTTTGAAAACGAAATTACATCATCATAATTCAAACACACAACGATAATATAAAACATGTCAAGTTTACCGCAAAAGAGAGGAAATATAATTTTCTTAGAACCGATGTCCTACCTCCGGCTTCTTAGTTACTCGAGAATACACATTTTTTAAATACATGAATAAAAATTGTTGGTGAGTTCCACATGTTTTGACTCCGTGCGTTTTATAAAAAGAAATCTTTATAAAATATAGAATGTTTAAACGGAAAAGTTTGTGCAAAAACATATCCAACAATGTTACCGATATGATTCGTATGAGACCCGATACTTGTAATCCAACACAAGTATTCATGTTAATTTACTTATAATAAATAAGTAAAAATTAACATATTTTCGTGAAGTGCAATATTAAGTGTTTATTTTATATAAATAATCACTAACAATTTGTTTAACATTCTACATGTGAATCTTTATACTACAAACAACCTTATCTTAGTCTGTATTAGTATTTTTGTATCCGGGATTTGTGGAACAATAACCGAACTATATGACTTGAACCCGCCTCCGTGAAGCACAATGAAAAACGTTTGGTGCTTGTTGTCCTAACGAAGCTTCATCGACGTCGTGATAAAAAGAGTAAAATAAAAACAAGAAGTTGTCGTCAAATTTTGTTTCGACAAATGATAGTTGTAGCTAGCAACCTCAGATGGGGGTGTTAACCCGTATAGATCTATACACACTTTCTTCGCTCACAAAAGATTAATTGTTATTACAGAGGACTTCACTAAGTTGGTGTCTTAGTTTGATGAATGAGAAACTTCCACAACAATCCCACGTTTTAGTTACAATTCCCAATTGTTTATGTTCGGAAACTTGTTTTAAAAGTTGAATTACTTTTAAAGTAAATCAAAATTGTTTCATATCCAAATTTTGACAGCACCCCGACTCTAAGTAACCATAACCAACACATTTCTAATCATTTATACCATAAGACTTTTGACATGATCATTTTATGAACAACTTATTATAATTAACATCTTTATGTCCCTAAAGTGTGTAAATTGAACAATATCATAAGTTGTGTTTCTCTTATCTACAACAAGTCTTTATTTATGTATTTAAACACTTATAATCACTTATAAGTTTTTATGAAATGTTTGATTTAAGATCATAAGTTTTCATGACATATTTGATGGTTTTTCATGCACTAACTATAAATAAGAGTATTATTTGACACAAACGTTTTCATGTAAAACACAAAGTTACCACAACACCAATATGGCATCAAATATATATATATATATATATATATATATATATATATATATATATATATATATATATATAATAAAACACAAAAGTTTCAGTGACGTTGTTGTTAACTCATATATAATAAATCTTATAATACGTTGGTATAAACATTGTTTTTTTAATTATATGATAACGTAGACATCTTTTAAAATTCTATAATCTCAATTGTCTCGATGGCTTCTTCCTGCAGGTTACTTGTGAATAAAATTAAATATAATATATAGTTTAATGATTTTTATTGTTGTTGTTATGATTAATTAATTTTAAAAAGTTTATTTGTTTTAGATTTTAATTTATATCATTGTAATTATTCAAAACATCAAACATTGTTTTTGTTTTTAAAGGTAACAATATAATGTTTGTATATAATGTTACTTTTAACTATTATTATTGTAAGTTATTTATAATAACGTATTTGGAAACTCTTAATTATTTTAATTTGGTTTTCGAAATTTAACATTTTATAAATTTATTTGATGAATATTGTTAGTTTCTTTGATTGTAATTATTTAAAATAACAAACATTGTTTTTGTTTTCAAAGATAACATTATAATTTTTTATATAGTGTTGTTTTTAACTATTCTTATTATAAATTATTTTTAAGCTACTTATTTGAAAATTCTTAATGATTATAAAAAATAGTTATATATATATTTTTTGTTAATTTAGGATTACAATTTAGGTTTAACACTATAATTTATAATTTTTAACTATTTATAAATTAGCCTCTCGATTATTTTTCAATTTTAACTGAAATTTTGATTTAAGTTAACTGTCTAACATTAAATTGAAATTAATAATTTAACTATTTTGCATAAAATCATAAATTATACAAAAGTTGTAACTTTAAAACGACAATTGCTCACATACGACAACATATTTAAACTAATAAGTTAACTATATTATATTAAAAAGTTAAAGTCATAATTTTATAAATATAAGTAAAGTATGATATTTTAATATTGTAGTTTAGTTAATTTATGATTAAAATTTAGTTTTTACATTAATTTAACATTATTAACCAATTTATAATAATTATTAGAAAGAAATAGAAAAGTCATGGGGGTTTCAAATGCATGTGGTGCAAGTAAAAATGTCTCTTTTATAAGTATACTAGACGAATTCCCCCACGTTGCACGGCAGAGGTTAAAAATATATTATTAGAATACTGAAAAATATATATTTATAATGGTTTTGTTATTGACATTAACTTTGACATAATATTTTTATACTAACTTATATATATATATATATATATATATATATATATATATATATATATATAGAGAGAGAGAGAGTAAATTACACAAATGGTCCCTATGGTTTGGGGTAATTTGTGCGTTTGGTCCCTAACTTATTTTTTGAACTCGGAAAGTCCCTATTGTTTGTTTTTGTTACACGCTTGGTCCCTACTGTTTGTTTTTGTTACGCGCTTGGTCCCCGTCTTACCTAAAAAGACTATTATTTAAATAGGGAAAAATGGTGGGGTAGGGAAGGTAAGGTGAGAGGAGTGGGGTTAGGGGTGTGTTTATTTAAATAAATTAAAAAATAAAGGGCAAAATAGTCTTTTTAGGTATGACAATGACCAAGTGCGTAACAAAAAACAAACAGTAGGGGCCTTCCGAGTTAAAAAATAAGTTAGGGACCAAATGTGCAAATTACCCTAAACCATAGGGACCATTCGTGTAATTTACTCATATATATAATCTCAACTATTTTGAACAATAATATTCATTGACATCAACCCACCTTTCTAATTAATAGAATTAAATATAATAATCTATTTAATATTATTTTTAACAATTGTTATGATTGATTAATTTATATTTTTACTTATGCAATTATTTTTTAATTTCATTAATGATGTTCATTTAAAATACAATTATTTATACCTAACGTTATATAATTTATAATTTGATGTAATTATCATTTAAAATTATTGTTCATTAATTTTAAACTACTTATTATTATTTATAAGTTAAAGAAGACTTTTAAGAAACACTTAATATTAT
Source organism: Lactuca virosa (assembly GCF_052849685.1). NCBI lineage: Eukaryota > Viridiplantae > Streptophyta > Magnoliopsida > Asterales > Asteraceae > Lactuca > Lactuca virosa. The sequence goes on from NC_136434.1 coordinate 20,613,873, forward strand.
TATTCAAATATGAAACATATACTAAATAATAAAGCGATAAGATTGACAATTTGCATTTCAAAAGAGACTTGCATGGATAATATGACATATCTATGATTTTTATAATTTGATTTTATTATTTATAACTATTGTTCGTTAATTTTAAAACCACTTGTTATTATTAATAAGTGAAAGAAAACTTTTAAAAAGCACTTATTATTATACTTAAAATGTTAAATATATACTAAAATATAAAGTGATAAGATAAACAATTTGTATTTTTAGAGAGACTTACATGGATAATATGGATAATATGACATATCTATGATTTTTAATTAATTATTGCTTTGAAGCAACACAAACATACATACATATATATAATATTTAATTAAATTTTATTTATATCACAGTCCATAACATATGATCGATAACATGAAACTAATCTAATTTACATTAAAATTTCAACCACAACATACAATGATTGTTTTAAAAGAATACCTAAAGCAATAAAAATAAAATAAAATAAAAAGAATTAATATATAACAAACTTACAAATTAAAAACTTTAACATAATAACATGACTCGAAAAATGGTCAAAAGCCCTCAAACCAACACAAAAACCTTTAAACTTATTTTCTTTGTGAATTTTGTATGTGATTGGTATTTGTGTGTCTACTCAAAGAGATTGACCTTTTATAGTAGACTATCCATTAACTGTAAAATAATAATTATTACATTTAGTTTATATAAAATTATAATTAATTTGAACAACTGATAAAATAATGCTTATTAAAATCAAATCATTTAATGATCTCTACTCATGTTTTACGTGTGTATAATATTAGTTATATTTGTCAACTATTTTAATTTACTACTGTTATGATTTATTAATTTAAAAAAAAATTGACGGTGTTTTAATTTCATCATGATGATTATTTAAATTATCAACAACTGTTTGTAATCTAACATAGTTTAATTTATAAGTTTCTATTATTTTTAACTATTATTTATACTAATATTAATTTTGAGTTCCTTAGGTAACAGTTCCATGTTGTAATTGGTGGACATTTTAATTTTTTTTAGTGAAAGGGGTTTTTTTCGGTGGTTGTCTTTTTGTTTATCTGGTCGGCTGTTATTGGTTCCACCGTTTATGCTATACACGTTCTTGCCTACTCTCATCCTCCGATGTCAACGTCTCCATTCCACCGCCATTGCATCCAATCAGATAAACCTTCCCACCGCTTCTTTTTTCTTCTACATTCCTTCAATGCAATTCATACCCTTCTCCTTCCACAGTTAATCCTGCACCGACTGTTCATCGGGTAACTCTTAACCCAATCTTGATTCCTTTCTTTCTTCACCGACTCGGAGCGATCATCTTCTTATCTGCTATTAACCCTATATCCACCCACTCAGACCGATCATCTACTCATCTGCTGGGTCACCACCTCTCCTGCTACCGAACCTTGAGCATGCCGGTTGTGGAAACATATTATTCTCTCGACCCCTAAATCGCCTCTCCGCCTTGCGGTTTTGCTCCTTCTACCTTTCAATAGCACAAGCCTACCTGCGCTCATTCTTAAACGAACGATGAAGGTGCTTTGTCGGTGTTACCAGAACTGTCGGCATCAGCAAAAACCGTGATATTCCAGTCGTTTTCCCTCTACTGCTCCACTGTGGATTCTTGATTTGAGTTTTGGGGAATCCAAAGACGAAGACCAACAGATGAGCGTGCACCTACTTTACGTCTTTCTATTATATTTCAGATTTTTATTATTTCTATTACTAATGGTTATAAAATTCTTGAATATTTATAGTGTATACTATGAACCGAACTACAAAGTAAGAATAAAATCATTGCAAAGGTATGATATCTATTTATAATTTTGGTAAAATGCTTGCTTCTTAAGCTTTAGGTCATCTGGTCCCAACAATTCTGGTAAGTGTGCATGTTCTCCTTCTTATGGGTAGCATCAATTAAGTGTAGGTTTATGTGTTACAACTGTGAGAATGTGCTCTTCTTTCTGGTACTTTTTTTTTTTTTGTAGAAACTGCAAATTGCTGGGTTCATTTTGCGTGCGGGAATATTAGTAGATACCATGTTAACTCAACTCAATCCATTGCAATCTCCACTTAATTCTTACAAGAAAGATTTTGATCAAAACTCAGGTTTGCACTATACTTGCGGTGGGAAGTAAGATGAAAGGTGAGTGTAGTGTATATCATTGGTTTTTATTTATGTATATGAACTGAATTTCAGTATTTTGTTGCTTCAAAATTGAGCTTCTAATAGAAACTGTTGTACCGGTTATAAGGCTGAACTCTATGAGATACATGCCTGTAAGGCGTTCGATGAAATGCCTAAGCCAATTAAGGTATCTACTTTACTTTACCTCATTTATTACTTTGTTATATTTCATTTCGATTATCATAATTTCAAAATGTTTTTTAATTATTTCTTTAAGATTTGTAAATGTTTTATATTTTAGGATCTTGCATTTGACCTATCTTTATCCGCATTGATGGGAAAGCTTCTTGCACATCCAATTGTGAGTATTTTCAACTTTCTAAATTGTCACATAATGTCGTTTTCCTGCAAAATGTGGGACATTTCCTAAATGTTATTGTTTGGGTCACTACGATTGACTATTAGAGAATTGTTTATCTGTCCCCCATGAGTTCCTAACAAGCGAATAGTCCTTCCCATTTTCGGAACCATATCGCACCACAACAATAAAATGGGGCCGTAGATACTCACTTTTGTCGCGTGAAGTTATTCAGTTGAGAAGGATTCGTGAGGTTTTTGGTTCCACCCAAGCGTGAGATTTGAGTACTTTTTGGGATGTCTTAACACATACAGACATATATTTACAAATAAGTTAGACTTTTATCAAGCCTTAACTCACTTAAAACAAGTGAGTTTATGACAAAAGGAAAGAGTAAAATCAAGAAATTACCTAAATTTTACTTGGATCTAAAGTATGTTGCCAAAAGGAGCATGAAACACAAGCTTTATAAAGGATGAAAGGTAAATTTGTTTGGGGTTTAAAGTACTTGAAAACAACAATTTATGGGCTGCTATGATTCTAAAAATGGGCAACAAAGTGGAAGACTTTTATGGGTTGTTTTGATGCTCGAAAACAGCCACTGTTTTTGGGTGGTTGCTGTCTCGAAATTTCCAACAAAAAAGAAAGAAAAAGAGTGGTTTAGCTACTGTTTTGAGTACCCATTTTTGGTGCATCAAAACCACTAACTGTTTTGAGTGGTTTAGCTACGATTAATCGCCGATTAATCCTGATTTCTGCAACCATGATATATATATATATATATATATATATATATATATATATATATATATATATATATATATATATATATAATAGCATTGTAGTTTTTATGTATTGGAAATTAAATGTTTATATTTGATTCTTTTATTTATAAGCATTTGGGTACATTTTAATTATGCCTCATAATAATCTATTTTATATTTTCATAAATTAAATATAAGAATGATTGACCAAGGTATAATTTTGTGATATTTAACTGCTTGAAAAATATCGTTAACCACGTTCCGTTGTTTTGGTTTGTGTAATTGTCAAATTTCGATCCCTCGCAACTATTAGACACAAGTTTGAATATAGAATTTAAATTACTCATAAACCGGAGACATGTTGAAATAATAATTAAATTTCGTGTTTGAATGACGTTATTTGCTAGATATCACGAACCGTTTTAGTTCGGAATAATACGTCGTAATATTTATCAATAGTCACTAGTTTTATTTTCACAATACCATTTCTAAAAAAACGTGTTAAATTTCTCAAACCATTTTTGATATTGGTTGAATTGGAATCAGGCCGAGTGTGCTCTCATGACGTAACTAAGGGCCGGTCACGACGTGAGACTCAATGGTGGACAATATTGGTTGTTGACTTTGACTTTAACCGTTAACTTTTGGTATGGATTGAATTTTGGTCAAATTTCTATTTTTAGAAGGTAGACTTAAGTTTTACCTTGTGTGGGTTATTTGGAGGTGTTTGACACTCAATCGTTGGCTGGGAGAGAATTGTTAGATGTGGACCGAATGACATTGAGTTGAGTTTTTAGCCCATTAACTACCTTATGGACTACCGGTAAATCACAACCTTATGGGCTACTTGTAAATATTCTCCCCCTATTATTGCAAAGCGGGTTGCTAGATGGGCGAAATGGGAACCTATTTTTATATAGTCAAAATAAAAAAGCTTGATATTAAAATAAAGAATAAAATGAATTGAGACATGTTAAAGAAAATGGGTAATAAATAATTTTATTGGTTGAAACAAAAGAAAACACATGTGTTAATTAATCTCTGGGCCATGTCAAGAAAATGGATTAGAAAAAATATATTTGGTAATGATAACTATTAAATATTAATGTCACTTAAAAACAATATAAACAATATGATTATTTATGCGTATATGAAACATATTTTAATTAAATATTTATAGTTCAATGTTATATAAATTTACAATTAAAAAAATGATTTTATGTATAGTTTTTAAATATTTATATAAACTAATTTATCCCGGGTGGTGTAATTAACTAGTTATATTATGGATTGTGGGCATGAGGATATTAAAACCAAATATCTTGTAGAAAATGCAAAAAGAATATCACATATTAATATTCCCATTCATATTTTAATACCTGCACACAACACACGAGCATATATTGATTTGTTGGATGTCTTTGTACATTATATTTATACCTACACATAAGCAACTTGATTTATCCGGGTTATTTTTTAGCAATAATCATAATTTGTTTGCAACGATCAAATGGGTCTTCATTTATGGATGATAACGAAGATGATGGTCATTTTGTCTGAAGTAATTTTCTTGCTTAGAGTTAGTGATGCAGCACAAAATGCTAGCTTTGATGAAAATTATAAGATAATTTGGGGAAATCAGCATTTTCAACTTCTTAATCAAGGGCGAGAGGTTCGGTTGTCATTGGATAAATCCTCAGGTTTTCTACTAAATTGTATTTTTTGAATAATCTTTACTTGTTTTCTGAAAGTAATTATTTAGATTCTATACTTTATTGTTTTATCACTAACAAAAATAATAATAATTTTACATAACCATATTATTCTGGTTTTCAAATATATATATATATATATATATATATATATATATATATATATATATATATATATATATATATATGACAAATAAACTCCATCACTTTTCGATATGTTAATTTGATGAGTTTGTTTAGTAGTATCCATTATTTTATTACTATATATATGAATTTGATTCAAGGATTATGATGGAGTTCTTTGGTTTGCTCACATTTTTGAGCATTTTTTTAACATGACTTGTTTTCTAAGTTACGTTCCATTAAAACCATAAATTTTAAGGAACCAAAAAATCGATCAGGTCTTTTTGACTAAAAATTTAAGGCTAATCATAGATATGACAATTTTTTTAGATATTAAGAAAAATGTATGACCATATTTCATTAGAATAGATAAGTCACAGACACTTCGACTTCGACGTTACAAATACACATTTCCTAAAATAATGTTAATCCTTTGATTTATGCATTTTTCTATTTTTTAGAGCTTTATTTTTATCGGAAAAAATAAATATACCAAAATACATAAATTCCATGATCTACAAATAGACATTTATATCGATATATAAACATAGTAAATTTAAGCAATTTGGTCATTAACAAGTGAATGATCACTCCATCCAACTTTTACACTTGCATTCTAGTCATTTATATGTGAGCGACCAATGTGATTCATATGTGAATCTATTCAAATTCACATGAAAATGTCATATAGTTTAATCATTGGCCGAAAAAATACACATGTATATCTACACGATTACTCATATCTACGCTAGTAACATGTACTTATAAATTTATTTGAAGGTGCTGGATTTGGGTCAAAATTATGTTTTGGATCGGGATGCTTTCAAATGAAGATTAAGCTACCGGCTAAAGATTCCGGTGGTATTGTTACTGCTTTTTATGTATGTACAAATGCTTTAAACTTGTCTTCATAGTTCTTATATATATATATATATATATATATATATATATATATATATATATATATATATATATATATATATATATATTAAGCTACCGGCTAAAGATTCCGGTGGTATTGTTACTGCTTTTTATGTATGTACAAATGCTTTAAACTTGTCTTCATAGTTCTTTTATATATATATATATATATATATATATATATATATATATATATATATATATATATATATAAACCTAACCCTATACAGAGATGTTATTGCTTGGACAAAGAGTATTGTGTGGCCATATGGTAATTGATATTTAACAAGAATTTAATAAGAAATAGTCCTGTAAGGTAATGAAAATACTAAAAATCAATTAGTTAAAAAAATTAAATCATTTATAAGGATAGTATGGACTTTTATGATGACTTTTTATAATTATCATTTTGTGAGAATGTTATTTTGTTAATATAATCTTTAAGAATGAAAATGTGTGAGAATAAGAATAAAAGAAAAATAATGAGAATGTGTAACCTAATCGTTCTCATATAGCACTTGGTACACGGTTACACAATACTTGTGTGTCTTAATATAACTTGCTTAAATATATATATATATATATATATATATATATATATATATATATATATATAATAGTACGAATATCATATGTGAATATCGTTTTATTGTGCATCATTTTTTAGTGAATTTCATTTGGTGTAGAAAAATAAAATATAGGGGATTCAACACGGTAGAATAGAAAAAAAGAATTAACCATACATTTTGTTTCATATTATTTTCAAACAATATAAACAAAATTTGTATATTCCGCTTATATAAATTTGTATCTTTCTCTTCCTAATTCAATACCACAATGTAGAGTTTTGAGTTTTCTCAAATCATACTTTTTTCACCATCTTATGCACCAAACTCCAACAATCTCATCTATATATGTGAAATATTTATATCTTTATAGTAACCAAATAAATATAATAATTTTCACATAGTAACCATTAGTTAAGAAAACTCTTCACTTGTAGTTATTAATTATTTTAAAGTTCAAATCGTAAGTACACATTACTAATCATATATATATATATATATATATATATATATATATATATATATATATATATATATATATATATATGCACATAAGTTACAAAACTCTTGAGTTATAGTTACTAATTAATTCTTAGTTAAAAAGACTAGACATCTTGTCTTGTTGTTATATTTTTTTATTCCATATTCTAGTAATATATTAATTAATATATATAACTCTACTTTTGTAAGTATATTAGTTGTATACTCAACGACGAAACTCAATCAAAGAATCATATAAGACATTGCAAACTAAAAACATACATCTTCAAGAAATTGTAACAATTAAACTGAAACGTGATCATCTTTTTCTTTTGGCTTTAAATATACAACCATAAATTTTTTCTTAAAATACAAAGAAAGTGTAAAGAACAATATATGGATATAAATTATAAAAATGAGAAAATAACACATTATTGCTTTTAGTATTTCAAAACCTTTATTATGATACCCACTTTGAGTTCTCCCCAATATACCTCACCATTTGCTTTCTTTTACAAATTAACACTTCAAAAATCTTCTACCTTGTTGATCTATTACTTTTTTATCTTCATATTCTCTCTAAATTTTGTATGTGATTTGTGTATGGAGGTTTTACTAAAATGATTGGTCATTTTTATAGTAATGCAATATATACATAAGTAGGAATACAAAAACTTATTATAAATTTATAATTATTGTAGTAATTGACATTAACTTCAGGAATATTGAAATATATAGCTTTCAAATCTATATGGTTTAAAATAACAATTTATCTCTAACCACATGACTTTGAACGACATCTTTTGTAATTTAATATATGAATTAAAAAATATTGTTTAAAATGATTATGTTATTGACATAAACAATGACATAATAATTATTCAACTAAGTTTATATCTATAATCACAATTATTTTGAACAATAGTACTCAATGGTCTCTACCCATTGTTTGCACATAAATAAAACTAAATATGATTTTTTATTTAGTGTTATTTTTAATAATTTTTATGATTGATTAGTTTAAAATTTTACTTATATGACCATTTTTTAATTTTGATAATAGATATAGATATAAATAAATTTATGTTTCTTTTTAACTATTATTATAAAAAAATAGTTTATTGATAGTATTTTTATTTATTTGATAATTCGATTGATGTTTGTATTCAACAAATATAACATTTTAACTATTTACAAAAAGAATTGATTATTTTTTGAGTTTATTTGAGATCTAGGTTTTGGTTTTAAATCTTATACCATATTTAAATTAATAAATTAAATATATTATATTGATAATTTAAAAAATTGTTTATAAACATTGTATTTAAAACCATGTTTAAACTAAACAACTAAGTATATTATAATAATATTTCAAATAATCTACCATATTAATGTTAATATTTTATTTAATAAGTTAAAATAATGTTGGAAGTTGAAAAGACATGGGTTTCAAATCAATATATATATATATATATATATATATATATATATATATATATATATATATATATATATATATAGGGGATAGGGAATATACTTTACAGCCCCACCTAAGCTTAGGTACTAAACCTCCAAGATATGTCGTTTTAACTTAGTAATTATACTCGATTTGGTTTTCACTTGGTAAATATACCGTCCCCAATAACACTTATTTCCTCCATTATCGTTTTACCATCCCTGTTTTCATTCCTCCATTATCGTTTATTACTTCACCCTAGTGAACAGTATTGTTTTCCACTGTCACGAAGGTTGAAGATAATCAATGTTCTTCCTTCCTTATCAAAACTATTATGTAGATCATGAATCTACATCTTCAAGTGTTAATTGTGAATCCCCTAATCGCAATCTTTATATAGTAAAAAAACGTATTTTCATGAGGTTTAGTACCTAAGCTTAGGTAGGACTGTAATATATATTCACTTTTCCCATATATATATATATATATATATATATATATATATATATCTTGATTCTTATATATGAAAAATACCAAAAATCATGAAAGTACTATAAGTTTTACTAACAGTAAAACACCAAATAATATATTCTAAAATTTGTATTTAATAAACATTTTAAACACTCATAAAATCACACAAAAATAATAAATATAACACAATATACACTTAATGTATTTGATACATTGAGAAAAATAATAAAATTCTCATTTTTATGCAATAAAACCTATTTCTTCAACCGTTTCAAACATATGAACTTTTTGTAGGAAAATCTTACATATATATATACTACTAATATGGCTAGAAATGCATCAATGAGGGGAAAATAAAGTCATTAATAAATGAAAAATAATTTTAGGAACATGAAAGTTCATTTAGTTAATTAATTATAAGATATAAGTTAAAAACTCTTGAGTGGTTGTTATTAATTGGTTGAAAGTTGAAAGGTTGTTGAGATTTCTTGAGTGGTTGTTATTAATTGGTTGAAAGTTGAAAGGTTGTGGAGGTTTCAAAAGAATATAATGCAAGTATATGACATATCTTGAATCATATTCATTTGGATTGCCTTTTTGATAATATTTATTTTTAAAGATAAAGATATATATAAATAGACATTAGATTATCATTTCTAAAAATTAGTATCAAGTGTTAGATAAATATCATAAGAGAGACAATGCACAAACCTCCGAACCCGAGAGCAGAATTTGCGTGTTAATAAAAACAGAGAAAAATTGTGTTTATAACCATTATATTTTGGAAAGATATAAATATTTAATTCTTCGTAACTATTCCCTCAATTTTGGAGCTTTGTGGCTAATTTTGGTGAAGAAAAACACCAAAGAGACACCTAGATAGAGGATATCCATAGAGACACTAACATGAAAAAAAGAGAAAAAGGAAAGAGTTTATGGGCTTGGACTCTTATTCTTGCTTCTATTGAGTCTCAAGTACTTCTACTAAGTCATATAAAAAAGTTACTTAATGTTGTAAAAGATATGTTCAAGCTTTTATCAAATTTCAAGCATGATTACCTAAGAAAAAAAATCATATTACAACTAGCATTGATGTGAAATAACCCACTTCTTAAACTCCTCATATTTGAATCATAAACACTTGAACTACATGAAATATTTTTGTGAGAAAATACTACTAATATAGTTATTATTACAATAAAAACTATATTGCAATATGTAAATCGTAAACGCTTGAACTATATGAAAACTTTTTATGTGAAAATACGACTAATATAGCTATTATTCCAAGAAAAAACTATATTGCAATATGTGAATCACAAAACCTTCAATCACATGAAACTTTTTTTGTGAGAAAAGAGTAAGAATAACAAAAGAAAAATAAACACCACAATGTTTAATAACATAAAACACTAAAACATCTATTATAAGATATGTATTAACTCTTTATATTTGAATCACAAACATTTTTAAACACATGAATGTTTTTACTAGGCAAAACTTAACAACTTTTAGACACATGAATGTTTTTATTGAGCAAAACTTTATAATGTTATAAAGAAAAGAAAAATAAAAAGTTATTAGTGATTACTAATTAATAACCATAAATTAAAAACTATTGAGTTTTAAGTAATAAATATACATAAGTTAGAAATTTCTTGATTTTTAGTGGGAATTTCATGAAAGGAAAATTAAAAGTTATTAGTGATCGCTAATTAATAATCATAAATTAAAAACTATTGAGTTATGAATAATAAATATATATAAATTACAAAACTCTTAAGTCTTAATGTGAGTTTCAAATGAATATAGTGCTTGGAAATATTATTATTATTATTATTATTATTATTATTATTTCCCATATAAATAATTGGTTTGATGCATCATTTTAATCCCTTCAATTTTTAAACGTAAAGATATTTACTTTTAATTTTATAACATACATAGGTGGATATATACGTTAAACAAATCACATATAATATATATTTTCACAAATATCATATGTAATTTGTGTCGTAGTAATTTGAAAAAAAAACACTTTCATATGAAGAACATATCACGATAAGTCAATCATAATTACATATCTAATATTAAAAATGATGTTATCTTTTAAATATTGTCTTGTAAATTTGTTGTAAAGGATAACCCAACAAAAAAATAATATAAACAAAACATAATCAAAATAGAAAAACTACAATTAAATAAATAAGAAATTGGATGATTGAATATATATATATATATATATATATATATATATATATATATATATATATATATATATATATAACATAAATATACATTTAAATCCAAAGAAAAACACTTATGTCCGTCTACTCTGCTCAAACAAAAAAAACTATATTCTTTTTTTTTACTCTTCTTTCTTCCTTTTACACCATTCAACTATATAAACTTGATGACAATTCTTCACTAACCTGCAATCAAAATGTTTTTCTTGACAAAGAATAATTATAAAGATGTTTCAAGCAAAACATTGATGTTTGGAGCCTCACATTCAAGATTGATTACTACACACAAATCACGTATAAAGATTACATGAGAAAATGAATATAAAGAAAGAATAGAAAAACTTCACTTGTGTTGGTTGAAGGGAAAAAATCATATTACAATTACCATTTGTAACGCCCCAAATTTCAAATACAAATATTATCATAACATAGCCTCAATAACCTCTAATATCCGAAAATCCAAATACTAATATCATTATTAATAATAATTGCGGAAGCAATTAAAATTTAAATAAACACTTGGTGCGTTACGTCTTCCTCAAAACTCGTCGTTTCCTTTAAGTCTGAACCTTATCCTTCCCCTTCCCGCTGCCACTTGCTACGTTAGTTCCTGGGTTGCGTACATTTAAAGATTCTAATGGGTAAGTTTAGAGCCTAGTGAGTTCGTGTTGCACATACATGTTCATCACTTAAAAAAATAGTTTTATCATATATCTTCAATAAATCATACAGCAAAACATATCACCCGATGACATAATTTAAGGGAACGATTAATTATCCATAGAAAAAACCAGTGGGTCGTTTCCCTTCCCCTTGGTACAACCTATCAATTGTACTCAAGAATTTTAAATATCCAAGGAAATGAGTATAATTCTCAATTCACATCCCCACCGATCACACACATCGTCATGCTCACGGCGATTAAACCCCCACCCGTTTCCGCTAAACATGTCATCCAAAAAAAACACGGTAGATAACAAGTCTAAAATAACATTTGCACGCAACCATACTTATCATAAATAGGGATGGCAAAAAAACCCGAACCCGATGGGGAAACCCGATTCCCGAAGTTTTCGGGTCGGGTCGGGTCGCTCTTATCGGGTATCGGGTCCTTATCGGGTATTTTTTTCGGGTTCGGGTCAGGGAGTGGGGAGTGTCTGCCCCGACCCGCCCCGCCCCGAAAATATATATATATATATATATATATATATATATATATATATATATATATATATATATATTACACTTCTGCCCCTGATGGAAGACTAACCCTAACACATTCAGTCATTCTCTCGCATTACGCTTCGTTCCAGGCTTCCAGCAACCGACTCATTCTTTCAAATCGACAAAATCAAAAAATTTCAGCTATGGTCCGATGAACAAGAAGTCGACTAATCGACTACACCATCGTCGACTTACTAATCGATTACACCGTCGTGGCATCGTCGATCAATAGAAGCGATTGCAACCAGCCGACCATCGACCATCGTCCAGCAACAACGTCCTGAAGCATTTTCCGTTTCATCGAAGTCTGCCTCGTCCAGCAACCATCACTATTCAACCCTCGCAGGCTCGTATCCTCTCTCTATCGTCGCCTCGTTAACGACAATCCAGGTAAGAATAATGAGCATCTCGAATCCAGTGACCAGTTACGTCTTTATGATGAATTGATTTTTGATTTCAAATATGATTGATGAATTGGTTTTGGATAATGCTGATTTGTACCGATGAATCTGTTTTGTGATATTCAAATGCATATATTAGTTGATTTCTTTTCAAATGAAATTATTTGTTGTCTGATGAATCTATTTTGTAATATTCAAATGCATATATTAGTTGATTTCTTTTCAAATGAAATTATTTGTTGTCTGATGAATCTGTTTTGTGATATTCAAATGCATATATTAGTTGATTTCTTTTCAAATGAACTTATTTGTTGTCTATTTGTTGTCTTTCTTTTCAAATGAACTTATTTGTTGTCTATTTGTTGTCTGTTGAGTCTGATATGACATTGGTTTGAGTTGAACAATTGGTTTCTGATTTGTAATATGTTTCTGTTTAGACTTATCTATTTGAATCTGATTTGAGTGAATTTCTGAATTCTAATCTATTTAGACATATTTGTTGAGTCTGATATGACATTGGTTTTTATTTTTCAGGAAATATGAATTCAAACAGTCAAAATCATGCTCCAGCTGCAAGTAGTCAAGATGTGGGAGGAAAACACTAATGAAAGCGGGACAACAAGTTTGGATGATTTTGTTTGATTTTAAGTTTGTTTTAATGTTAAGTGGTAATGTATTATTGTTATGAATTAATTTTTCATATTGTGTACTTGGATGTTTTGGTTGGTTGGTTGTTACAATATTAGACTATTGGTGATTTCTATTTTGTTAAATGATTTAAGAACTTATTTGGTATCTTAATTTATCATTCTGTATTTGTAGTTTTTTTTTTCTGCCACATTTCGGGTTTTAGGGTCGGGTTTTCGGACCGTTATCGGGTTTCGGGTTTCGGGCCGGGTTCGGGGAAAGTTTCAGCCCCGACGGGGTGCCCCGAAAGAAACCCGTCGGGTATCGGGTCGGGGTCAGGTACACCTTTAGAAATCGGGTTCGGGTTTGGTAAAGCCTGCCCAGCCCCGAACCCACCCCGTTGCCATTCCTAATCATAAAAGTTATTGTTAATAAATAAATAAAAACCGCATAATAAACGCATGATAAAAATTTATGTGCGAGCAACCACGAACATAAAAAAACTCACCTCGTAACCGATAACTTCTAACCAAAGCTTTGTTGCTAACCTGCACCCTATATTTCTCGAACTCTTTATAATGCATAAGGCCTTGGACGTTATAATCCCTTCAAATGCTCGAATTTATTTTGCTAATCAAGATGACGGTTTTAGGGTTTAAAGCTCATTATTTTTTCTAATTAAACTCAATTACTCCTAATTAATCACCCATTATATTATTTTAATAATTTAGTCAAATTATATATATTTATATATTTATTTTAATTTGAGTTAATTCACACCATTGATGTGACATAAACCATATTTTCAACTCTTTATATTTGGAGCATAAACGTTTGAACTATATGAAAGTTTTTTGTGAGAAATATTACTAATATTTTAATCATAAACGCTTGAACTATATGAAAGCTTTTTGAATCACAATAACTTCAACCATATGACCGACTTTTTGTAAGAAAAATGTACTAATATAGCCACATATATAATGACAGAATACAAACCATTAATGGAAATTTATAAATATTATAAATGTTATTAATTAAGAAATATAAAAGGTCATTTATGTTTCAAATCAATATGGTTTGAAAAAACCAAATATCTCTAACCACATGATTTAGAATGACCTCCTTTATAATATATATATATATATATATATATATATATATATATATATATATATATATATATATATATATATATATATATATATAAAAAGAAGGTTCACATGAAACTAATCCAAGCCTTATGGTATAAAAAAAAAGAAAAAAAAAACAAGTGGTGAAGTTTTAAAAATGTCTATCGCATTCAAAATCATAACCATAAAAATTATTTTTCGCTTGTAATAAGATTAAAATCGTAAATGAATAAAAACTAAATGGTTGTCAACCTAACAACCCTTAAAGATCAATGATTTATGCATCTGGTAGTATGTTTCTCATTATGTCGAGTCAACGTAGTTATTTCTAAATACAACTGTTCACGAAGAAATGGACTTTAAGTTCTTGGGAAAGCGGCCGGGCAAACCAGTCATTTTACAAACGAACGTATTTACAAATGGTCTCGGTGGTAGAGAGCAGTCTTTGGTTCGATCCTGGTGCGGATTTCCATTACTACAAATTGCTATGGAACGACCATCAAGTTGTGTACGCGTGTATCTTCTTTTATCGGAAATTACATACATCATATTGATATCAAACTTTATAGGTTTTGTTAGCTTGATTGTGTCCAATGATCAAGAAAAGAAAACCAATCACTTTATAAACAAATATATTTACTAATGGTTACATTTTATATTCATTTCAGGTTCTTTGTAGATGACACACCAATAAGAGTATATAAGAACAACATAATTAGAGGTATTGGGTACCCTAATCATACATTGCAAGTGATTACGAGCTTCTGGGATGGATCAAGTTGGGCTACAGATGGTGGAAAAACGAATGTCAATTATTCAAATGCACCATTCCATGTCAATTTCCAAGATTTTAACATTGATGGGTGCATCTCGATGCCTAACAGTCCTAATAAGGACTGTGCTTCTCAAAAGTATTGGTGGAACAATAAAAAATATTGGCAATTGAACCCCCAACAACTGAAATCATTAGAAGATGTAAGAAAAAAGTATATGAAATATGACTATTGTACTGATAAGACTAGGTATCCTACCCCTCGTCCAGAGTGTAGTGAAAAATGATGGGTAATAATTTGTATTGCATTTAATGAGCTATCTTCTAACTCTAGAAATAAAATTCAAGGATTATGGTCCTTCATTTCGTAAAAGATGTACAAATTAGGAAGGATAACATTATAAAAAATTACAACAATACCTAAGATTTCATATAATTTTTTACAACTTACTTTAAAGATATAATTACAATACCCCGTTTTTAAAAGGCTTTTAAGATTATAAAGTTCTTGAAAAAGACTAGGACGATTTTCAAAGTTTTTATTATGATTTATTTTTAATTGAAAGATTGAATCGCTTATTGGGTATGTAAAAATGGAAATATAACTCAAATAACTACTAATTAACTCAAATACATATGTTGCTATTTGCTAATTAACAACCCCTTTTTCATTTGGTGGTAATTTCCGGGGGATTTTGCTATGGATTTTCGGGGGATTTTATTATGGATTGAGTTTGTGATTTTTGGTAAACGATAGGGACCATTTATGAAATTTCGTCTTCATTTACCAAGTTATATCCCATCCAATGAGAGAATTCACATGAGCATGATTGGTCTCTTTTTTATCTCTCATTGTCCCCTCTTTTTATAACAATAACGTTGTTGTTAAATTTGATATAATAATTCGTATACTAAATTGATATAATATATTGATTATTTTGAATTATATGATAATATATACATCTATTATAACTGCATAATCTCAACCGTTTGAATGACTTCTACCCGTGAGTTACTCATGAATAAAATTAAATATAATATATGGTTTAATGTTATTTATAGTTGTTGTTATTGTTAATTAATTTTTTAAAATTTATTTGTTTAACGTTTTAATTTCTATCATTATAATTATTTAAAACATCAAACATTGTTTTTTGATTTTAAAGGTAACAATATAATCATTTATATAGAATTATTTTTAACTATTGTTACTGTAAGTTATTTTAAGCTACTTATTTGAAAACTTTTAACGATTATAAAAATATATTTAGGAAATATTTTAGTTAAATTGAGATTATAATTTAGTTTTTTCATTTAGCACTACAATTTATCACTTTTAACTATTCACAAAATATTCATTAGGATTTTTAAGTGAAACTGAAATTTATATTTAAGTTGACACTGTAATGTTATATTTAAATTAACAATTTAAGTATTTTGTTCAAACTGTTCAAAAGTTTTAGCTTTAAACTGATAATGGTTTACATACAACAACATATTAAATCTAATAAATCAAGTATATTATGTTAAAAGTTAAAGATATAACTTTATAAATAGAAGTAAATATATTATTTTTAATATTGAAATTTAGTTTATTTAGGATTACACTTTAGGTTTGATATTTATTTAACCTTATTAACTAACTTATAATCATTATTAGAAAGACACTACAATTTATCATTTTTAACTATCTACACAATATTCTTTGGGCTGTTTAAGTTAAACTAAAATTTATATTTAAGTTGATCCTGTAATGATATATTTAAATTTATAATTTAAGTATTTTATGCAAATTGCTCAAAAGTTGTAGTTTTGAAATGATAATGGTTTACATCCAACAATATATTAAAACTAATAAATTAAGTATAATATGTTAAAAGTTAAAAAACATAACTTTATAAGTAGAAGTAAATGTATTCTTTTAATATTGAAATTTAGTTTATATATGATTACACTTTAAGTTTGATATTTATTTAATCTTATTAACCAACTTATAATCATTATTAGAAAGAAATTGAAAAGTAATGAGAGTTTCAAATGAATGTGGTGAAAGGAAAAATGCATGAGTTTCAAATGAATGTGGTGAAAGGAAAAATGCTTCATTTATAAGTATATATAGATATATAGATATATACATATAGATATAAATATATATAGATATAGATATGGATAGATATAGATATAGATATAGATGCCTCATCCACCATATGTAGGACACTCATAAGAGAGCTCCACACTGGACTCTACCTCTCACATACAGTTCTAAGATAAGATGGTTCTCTCCATCCTAGAGAAATTATTTCCAAGTATAGACAATTTAACTTTATCGTTGGAGCATGCTCCCTAGGATCATGTCTTAGGAAGGTTCTAACGATTCTCTTCTATGATGTTAGCTAGGACCCAAGTCGAGAACCCGCTAACAACTCAAATATAAATACGTCTGGACCAATCCAGATCCACACTTAAAGACTCGATGGCCTCTAATAACCCGCAAAAAAAATCAGTTTTACAGTTACAATATTATTAAAGAAAGAATCTCACATTTATATTCTTTGCATTTGATTTCCCACCTTAAATATAAGAATTTAATGGAGTATGAAACTTAAATAAGACATTTACCATATCTCCAAATTATCGACCACAAAGAGAAGTATAAGATAACAAGTGGAAATGATATTTTTATTGAGTTCCTAACAATGTGCCTAACTTAATTGGTTATACCTAACATAGTAACAACATTCATGAAACATGTATGTTAAAAAAATAGACGTTTTAAATAGTCAAGACGATAAGAAACACTACAACCATCTGCAACCAGATCAAGAACCACTTTTATTTCAAACATTTTTTTATGATAACCTAATATTCAAAAATACAACAAAAGGTTAGTAAATGCTTATTACATAAAAATTATCAATTAATAATGTGTAGTATATTATTTTATATTTTATAAAAAGTTTTATATTTCTAAAAATTTAAGAGAAACACTTCATACTTAATTTTTATTTTTATTTTCTAAAAAACATCATTTTTGAGAAAAAAAATCTTCAAAATACAAAACCGAACCTAAAAGTTCAGTTTTTTTACTTTGGAAATATCAAAATATAAACATTTTAATTGTTTTGGTTTCTTGTTTTCTTTTTGCTTTTTTCATTGGTAGTGTTGCTGAAATTTAACAAAAGCATATAGTATCTTAAAACATAATCAAGACAAACCCAACACATGCATACAATTTTAATTTTCAATAGAAAACTTATTTTTCCCATTTTGATTATAGTATCTGAGCTTATGATATGCACGTATACAATTAACTTGACTCCTGCAAAGAGAAAGGTACCAGAGAGGTGACCATAGTGATATGTAGTTGGATGATTTGGACAATGTGATGTTCCAATATTTCAAAATGAATATAAATAATGTTTTTGAAAAGATTGTTATGTATTCTTTTGATTGGCTTTCAAATAGAAATACTAAAAGTAATCTCAACTGAACTATACGGTTACAAAACTCTTTTGATTTGTAATGTTTTGTAATTTTTCCTTTCTACCGGTTCCTTGCTAGTTATTTTGAATAAAATTCAACTATTTAAATATTCAAATAATAATAATAATAATAATAATGATAATAATATTAATAATAACAACAATAATAATAACTAGAAATGTGACCCCCGCAAGGTGTCGCTTTTGTTTGGAAGTATAGTATGTTGCTTGAGTCAATTTTATTTTACTTTGTTGCTTTACAAATGATCTTCTACCACTCTTTGCACCTTCAATATAATTCCGGTCATACTGATAGTCAACGTCGATTGCATCCATCTGCAAACAACATAGAACCATCAATATAACATATTTCATACGGACAGTAAAAATCCGTACAACTTGACAGAAAGATTTTAAAATTTTTTACAACCTAACAGATTTTGCTAGCAACAATTTTATCAGATAATGTCATTTTGACATCAATTTGTTCTCAAATGTTTTACACCCTCAACTTATTAGGAGTTTGCTCCTTTTATCACTGTATGCATTCACAAAGGTTTCCAGTTAGGTGTTGTGTATAATTATAAAGAACACTATCAATATGGTCTTGTATTGTAAGATTAGTTCATTGTAAGAAAAGCATGATACTTCCATTCTTTTTTTAATACCCAATTATAGTAGAGAATTGTTTAGTATTTGAATAACATTCTATAATTTTGTAGATTTTTCAAAGTACAATGTTGTGATAAGAGAATGAAAGTATCATGCTATAATAAACAATTATATGAAAGTAAGAAACAATGAACAGAAAGTTTCCATACCTATTCCTGCCTTTTCCTTTCTAGGTTTTCAAATGCCGTCCTATCAGAGACCAAAAAATGAAATAAGGCACTTGATGATCATATAGAACCAACCCAACCTGTTGTCATTGTTCAAGGGGCAATTAGGGAAACATTACATATCTTTACAAACAAATTTGATGAATGATTATTACCTTTGACCACTTGGTTAATGGATCCAAGTTGATACCTCTATTCAACAAAACACCATTTCACTTTTTTTTTTCAATTTATGCAACTACGTTTTATTCTTTCACAAATTTAGCAATAATATTTCCATTTTTTTACCAAAATATATAAAGAAACAAAGAAAAAAGGATCATACTTGTCTATGGAAGCTTTAACAGTATTTGTAGAAGAACACCTGCTGACCGATCACTGAATCTCATTGGGATTCACATTGAAAACGAACTCATCTTTTTACCAACATCATAAAAATAAAATAAAACATTAAAATAAGATGAATATAATTTTATAGAAACAAAAATTCCATTGAAACTGGAATGGTAAACAAAATGTTTGACCATCTTTACTTTCTCTAATTATTTTCTTTAGTAATATAAATGTGGACAGAAATTTAAAAAATCACATAAGCACCTACTGATGATAAAGATCCAATATGCAGTTTACACCACATTTGGAATTTTGAAAAAAGAACACAGTTAGTAGATCCAAATTACGCCTCACAATTGACGAACTCTGTTGCCGACCCCTTGCTGTCGGATGATTCCAAGACGGTCTCCATCAACCTCACCAACACCATAGAACCGGGAGAGACACCAGTTATCCCAATGGAAGTCTCGTACTGCCGATATAATAGAGAAAACAGAGGAAATAATAAGAAAATGATGATTATAATAATGCACTTTATAGTTAATAAATGTGTTCTATGGAAAAAATATTACAAAATGGTTTTGTAGCTTGTCAAATGCAAGCATGAGGAAAACAGATGGTTAGGTCCTTAAGGTTAAAAAAGTCATTGGTTCACAAAGTAGCCACCTGAATCAAACATAAAAAATTGTATATACATCAGAATTTAATCCTAAGCAAATAATTAACATCACAAAGTAAGTTATATGGTAGGCTATCTTACTATATTTTTTTTATCATATACAAACTTTATTAAATGATAAAGACAAGTGTAAACTACCAAAAAGGAAAAAGGGTGATATTACCTTGAGAAATAGATGACATTCGACTGATTTTCCTCTAACTTGGGCAGAGATTTCAATAATGGTTGTTATTTGCCAAGTTTCCTACATTATCATCATACATAACTTGGTCAATGAAGACCATAAAATGTGTAATCAATCACATGTACCAACATTTGCGTATGTTAGCAAAAAAAAATCTATATAAAAACAATCAGAGAAAAAAAAATAGTTGTTTCCAAATGTACATCGTCATCTGTTGAAAAGATATCAAACATGGGTACCCTTTAGATACTAATCTTCATCCATATTTTTTTGTATTGGAGTGTGTGACGTCGGACATTCTTGTATCCAACTGGCGTGAAATTCCTCTCTTCAACAGTCAATTTGACGTCTACCATCTCTTAAATAAAAACAATACAGATCCATAATCAAGTCAACTAAATCAAATGAAATTGGTAACAGTTAAAGAAACGAAACCTTAGAACTAACAAAATTGTAACCGTTTTCTTTATTTTTCAAATGCCTTTGGTGGTAAGTAGCACCTCCCTTCTAATTCCTTGTTGACATTAGTTACAGTTGGGATCCAACCAACTTTTTGAGCATCTTGCACCTCAGATGAACATTGTTTCTGATCTTTGCCTTCGGGTTACTCTAAGGTCATGAAAGATGGAGGCTTAAAGACATCTGATGTACCCGAATGGTTGTCCGACTTCCCAAAGTTGAGTTTTGGCTTACCATCAATTGAAGCAGTAGAGAGGACTTTGAATGTGTTCTGAAAAGCAGGATCTTGGTGTACCCGTATGGTGTGTTCATTTGAGCCTTTTTCAAACTCGGGTCAACAAAGATCCTGCTTTGCCGGCAAAAGAGATTCGAGCTCCTTGACAATTTCCTGAATCTGCTCTGTTGAGCCATTTTCAAACTTGGGTTCTTGAAGATCTTTCCTTTTTAGAGTAACAAACACGATACAAAAGGGTCAAAACACAGCGAATATTAAGCCACTGTACATAAAATTAGGCATTAAGTACTCAATAATTAGCAAAAACAGAAACATGGAGCCTTATTAGTTAAAACATTTCATCAAATAGGTTATAGGCATGATCAAAACTCCACAGTTTAAGCTTGCAATCTTTACCCAGTAGACATATAAAAATAGCACACAAACAAATAATTTTTGAATTAACATTTAGAGTTGAATAATACTGTAGGAAATCGTAAGGGAAGAAAAGATAGAAAATCAGTTCAATGAAAATATGTACCGTTAAAATTAGAGAGAAACATACCTTTTCACTATAGAAGATGGAATTGCGTGGGGTCACTCAATTCACAGTTGAGTGAGCAAAAACTCCAATCCTCAGACATTAAAAAAAACTGGAAAAAATTAAAAGAAGGTGATGCTGAGAACATCAAATAAAAGTTAGCATACTAATTTTTCTAATACCTATATCGTCCCATCAACAAAATCTAATCCTTAGCTCGGTGAGCTTCAAATGAAGTCATTTACAGCCTGAGATACAAACAACCCAAAAAAAAAATCGACATAAGAATAAAAAGGTTGTCATAAGCATAAAAAAGTTAAATTGAAAAGTTATAAACAGGAAGATGATTATTTGCCCCTTTCTCATTCTATCTTTCCATCTGGAAAGCAGAACAGAGAAAATCGATGTAGAAGAGAAGTATAAAGTCTTGCAAATCAAGTGAATCGAAGAAGTGTGTTGGAGAAAAAAAGAAATACCTAGAAGCAGAAGTGTAGAAACGAAGTTGATTTTGCAACCGACTCCGTCTCTCTCAAAATCGACACTTCATCCCTTATGAGAAATTCATGGAATGAGAAACCTGGTGGAAAATCGGAAAGAAGTCAATTGAAAGTCCTAATCGCCGACCAGAATCCGAGTTCATGAAGAAGTTCACCTGGTCCGACGATGTCTTCTCCACCGTCTCTACAAAATGGTTGTGCGATTAAAGAATAAACAAACGTCAAAACAAAAACGAACCTCCACAAAGCATAAGCAAAGACAATCACCAAGGAGGAGACATGAATCCAGTGGCGGTGGCGGTGGACATGGTGGGAGGTGTGAAGCAGAAACGATTTTCAGAGAATAAAATCCGCTGTGTGTATTCGCATGGATTTGAAGTAATCCGATGAGAGAGGCGGTGACTCAGGGGAAAGAGAATTGAAGCAGTGAAAGGCGGTGGAAGAAACTGGATATATCGATTGGGTCAAGAGGCGATGAAGGAAACGTGGAATGATAAGGAGCTGAGTAGTTGCCCACAACAGGTAGAATGTAAAGAAGAAAGCGACTGATAAAAACACAGATAGAAAAATGAGGTCGGTTAGGAAATGGTGGAGAAGAAGTACAGAAATCGGAATCCGATTGGATGAGAAAACGGTGAAGAAAGACAGAACAACACGTAGCTACTAACAATTTACAAAATGGCAAAATATGACCCCCTAAAAAACCACCTACAATTGCAACATCACAAAGCAAAGCGGCAAATAAATGAATAAATTAAAAAACTGCGACACAAACAAAAAGACAGGACGGGAATGTAATTTAAGGGACTAAAACAGATAAAAATGTCCCAGATTTACTGTTCTTTTTCTTCACAATTTTAATATATATATAATAATAATAATAATAATAATAATAATAAATCAACTACCTTATGGGCTAGCGGTAAAAAATCAACTATTTTATAGGCTACCGGTAAATCACTACCTTATGAGCTACTTGTAAATCTTCTACCCTATTATTGCAAAACGGGTTGCCAAATAGGCGAAATGGAACCTATTTTTAAATAGTCAAAATAAACAATTTTGATATTAAAATAATGAATAAAATGAATTGGGACATGTTAAAGAAAAAGGATAATAAATAATTTTATTGATTTAAACAAATGAAAACGCATGTGTTAATTAATCTCCGGTCCATGTCAAGAAAACGGATTAGAAAAAATATATTTGGTAATTATAATTATTTAATATTAATATCACTTCTAAAAACAATATGCTAATTTATACGTAGATGAAATATCTTTTAATTAAATATTTATAGGCCAGTGCTATATAAATTTACAATTAAACAAATGATTTTACGTAGGTGTAATTAGCTAGTTATATTATGGATTGTGGGCATGAGGATATTCAAACCCAATATCTTGTAGAAAATGCAAAAAAATATCACGTATAAATATCCCCATTCATATTTTAATACCTACACACAAGCATATATTGATTTGTTGGATGTCTTTGTACATTATATTTATACCTACACACAAGCAACATAATTCGTTCGGGTTATTTTTTAACAATAATCACGGTTTATTTGCAACGATCAAATGGGTCTTCATCTATGGATGATAACAAAGATGATGGTCACTTTGTCTGAAGTAATTTTCTTGCTTAGAGTTAGTGATGCAGCAAAGAATGCTAGTTTTGATGAGAATTATAAGATAACTTGGGGAAATCAGCATGTTCAACTTCTTAATCAAGGACAAGAGGTTCATTTGTCATTGGATAATTCCTAGGTTTTCAACTAAATTGTATTTTTTCTGAATGAATAATCTTTAATTGTTTTCTCGAAGTATTTATTTAGATTCTATATTTTATTGTTTTATCACTAACAAAAATTATAATAATTTTACATAAACATATTATTCTGGTTTTCTAATATTCAAAAGAGAATCAAATAATATATATATATATATATATATATATATATATATATATATATATATATATATATATATATATATATATAAAGAGATAAGTTCAATTGAGAAAATAAAAAAAAAAGTTGAAAATGGAAAAATCATTTTCAGCCACTTATTTATTTTTGCCGCAAAAGC
Source organism: Lactuca virosa (assembly GCF_052849685.1). Taxonomy (NCBI): domain Eukaryota; kingdom Viridiplantae; phylum Streptophyta; class Magnoliopsida; order Asterales; family Asteraceae; genus Lactuca; species Lactuca virosa. The sequence continues at coordinate 20,638,615 of NC_136434.1, forward strand.
CTCCATTGTACCGGCAGAAATGAGAAAGGAATACACGTATGTTTTCCAACAAAACATGTTTTCTTAAACTATGCTAATCATTACCTTAATGTATACAAAACATAATTTTTTTCATTTTTTTTAAAATTTTTAACGAGCTATTTTTATCTAAAATGATTTTAAATATATCAAAATTCATAATTTTTTATTCTTTATAAATAGACATCTATATTGATATAGTTTTAAGATAAAATAAAAATTTTATTTTTTTTATTGTTTCAGCTATCGGTATTCATAAGTGAATAAAATTGCATCAGATTTTTACTACAGTACATTCGTTATTCACTTATGAATAAAAAATATGATTATTTTTTTTAACAGTTTAAGTATCATTCATATATGAATATAGCATATAATAAACTCTTTCCAGTTTACATCAACTCTAATCACATTTTATATTCACATATGAATAAAACATGTATTAACTTTCCCCACAAGTTATATTTACGAAGAACACATTTATCATAATTTTGTTTACAATTCATTTGTTATTCATATATAAATAAATAGTTCAAATTTTCAAAACACTACGTCTTTTATTAACATAATACTTATTCATATATAATAAAATTTTGATAAATGTTTTATTTATATATGAATATAACATACGACGACAACTAATACACATTTTATTCATATATAAATATAATATGTGACAAAAGATGATGTAAAAAATATACTTTAGGTAACGTGTTATATTCATATATGAATGATACTTAAACTGTAAAAAAGTTAAGCATACGTTTTATTCATAAGTGAATAACGAATGTACTGTAATACAAATCTGATATATTTTTATTCACTTATGAATAACGAGAGCTGAAACTCTAAAATTTTATTATTATTATTTTATCTTAAAACCATATCAATGTGGATGTCTATTTATAGAGAATAAAAAATTATAAATTTTTATATATTTAAAATCATTTTTCGATAAAAATAGCTTCTAAAAATAAAAAAAGGTGTGTTTTTGTTTATATTAAGGTAATGATTATCATAGTTTAAGGAAACATATTTGGTTGGAAAACACATGTGTATCCGTTATCCATTTTCGTCGGTACAACTAAGTGTTTTGCGGCAAAATAAATGTATAGCTGAGAATGATTCCCCCATTCTCAACTTTTTTTTTCTCAATTGAACATATATATATATATATATATATATATATATATATATATATGAAAGAGATCCATGGAAAATGCATAATTAGGGCAACAATGTTAGGAACCAATGAAAACATGCCAACAAATCAAAGATACACAAATAGTCTATGTGGTTTGAGGTAATTTACATGTTTGGTCTCTTAATTCGTCTAATAGTTACAATCCAAATTAAGCACTAAAATTTCAAAATATTGAACACCCATGATCCAAAACGTAAACGGTTATCTATAGGGATGAAAACCTGCATTAAATATTGAATACCCAGAATCCAAAACATAAACAGTTACAATCCCAAGTAACCACTAAAATTGATTTATAATGTTCTTTAATTAGATTTATCTTAATCATGCTTGAATTATTACAATTCCAATTAATTGATGACTTTTGAAAGTTTTGAATCTCATATTCAAATAAAATTACGTTAGGATTGTCCATAACTATACAATATATATTAACTTGTTTATATTATTCTAAGAAGAGATTACAGGCTTCAAGGACATATTAACTGCTTTGTAACTAACTTCCAGTCGGTTTTCTCATATTTGGTTTTTCTACTACCATTCGGTAAATAGGAAATAACAACTTATCTATTTTTATGACATTCAATGCTTAATATAATGATTATAATCATTCAATAATAAATAATAATAAAAGGTTTTAATTAAATGCTGGATGAAAACAAAGTCAAAATTAAAAAGTATAAAACTCAGGGAAGAAATTAAAAAAACTAACACCAAGAGAGACATGAAGGAGAGAACCAGATGATTTGAAACTCAGGACTAAATGCGTTTTCCAGTTTCAAAAAAAATCTAGCAATTTATTAAGAAACTTTGGTTGGATCTAAAGATAATAATTAATTATTGATTTATGATTTTCGATTGTTGTCGGTTTGATACTATGTGTCTGTTGTATTTTTGGGAACCAATGTTATTTATATGAGCCCAAACAATGTATTTTTTGTTCTTCAATCGTTGTTCATAAACATTTCTTATATTTGTCCAGATAGGAATCAATGTATATTTGGATGAGAGATTCCTAGGAGGCAACGGTTACCATATTGAAGATTAATGAAAGTAATTCTAATGTCAAGAATTAATGGAAGTTATGTTATGATTAACACCATGAATTCTAGTAAATTGTAGGTATTAATTCAAAGAATTAGATGGTTACTTAAACAAGTAACTGTCTGTATTCATAACAATTAAGAACACGTAGATTGGAAATTACATCTTTAATACCAAGAATTCTATCATTAATACCAAGACACCATAGATTTAGGGGTCAAATAGACAAATTATTCGGTCGATTTTCCAATGGTGTAACATTCGGGCAATTGAATTTCAATGAGTCTCAAGTATCATTGACTTTGCATCTAAATGGGGAACTGCCCCAAAAGAAGAAAAACTTTCACGACGATTTTGTTTGGAACCCTATGGTGCTTATGGAAAGCCAGGAATGAAAGAATTTTTAAAAAACATAACTGTGAATCGGCGAAAATTATCTCTGATGTAAAGGCTTATACCTATGTATGGGTAAAACATAAAGGAGGATATGACAAATTAGATTGTAATCAATGGATTAATTCACATTTTCTTTGTATCTGAAACAATGTAAAATCACCCGTACTAGTTTCTTGCTAGTTAGGTGAATATGTTATGAAATAAAATATATCTTTTGTTGGTTCAAAAAATAAAAAAAATAGACAAATTATTCCAAATCATAAAGACGATTTTTGTAATTTAAATTAATGGGCGGGTGTCATTTTATTATTGATAGTTACCTATTAACCATAATATGCATTTTCGATAGATTTCCCTTATATATATATATATATATATATATATATATATATATATATATATATATATATATATATATATATATATATATATATATATATATATATATATTTATTTATTTATCAGAAAAAATAAATATACAAAAATTCATAAATTCCATGATCTACAAGTAGACATTTATATCGATATATAAACATAATAAATTTAAGTCATTTGGTCATTAACAAGTGAATGATCACTCTCTCCAACTTTTATGAGAAGTGATTCGTATACAACAATTTTTTGCCAAACACAACAATTTATGCATTATAAAGTTGTACAGTACAACATCTTAAAGCACTAGTTGCTGTATATGGAGAAAAATTGTTGTGTACAAATCATCTCTCAATTTTTACACTCGCACTCTAATCATTCATAGGTTATTAACCAATGTGATTCATATGTGAATCTATTCAAATTCACATGAAAATGTCATATGATTAAATCATTGGCCTAAAAAAATACACATGCATATCTACACTTTTAATCATATCTACACTCGTAACATGTACTTATTTAAAAATTTATTTGTAGGTGTTGGATTTGGGTCAAAATCATATTTTGGATCTGGATGCTTTCAAATGAAGATTAAGCTACCGGCTAAAGATTCTGGTGGTATTGTTACTGTTTTTTATGTATGTACAAATCCTTTAAACTTGTCTTCATAGTTCTTTTATATATATATATATATATATATATATATATATATATATATATATATATAATATAACCTAGCGCCATACAAAGATGATATTGTTTGGACAACAAGTATTATGTAGCCATATCGTAAGTTATATTTAACAAAAACTTAATAAGAAAATAGTGTTGTAAGGTAATGTAAATACGAAAAATCAATTAGTTTGAAAAATTATCATTTATAAGGATAGTATGGACTTTTTATGATGACTTTTTATAATTCTCATTTTTAGAATGTTATTTTGATACTATAATCTTTAATAATGAAAATGTGTGAGAACAAGAATAAAAGAAAATTAATGAGAATGTGTAACCTGATCATTCTCATATATATAACACTTGGTACACGGTTACACAATACTTTTGCATCTTAATATAACCTACTTATATATATATATATATATATATATATATATATATATATATATATATATATATATATATATATATATATATATATATATATATATACTAGGCGTAACCTCCCGCGTTGCGCAAGAATGCATTTAAGTGGTAAAAATAATTATGGGAAAAAATAGAAATATGTTGAAATTTACGTTTTTAGTCATGTTTTGGACATTAACCGAATTATCAAATAACTTAAAAATTCATCAACTTATATTTTAATACTATCTAATATAGTTCATACATTATAAACTTTACTTTTACTTTTATAATATCCAATATATATTATAAGTTTTTGTATAACATTAATATAATCTACTTTTCTTATCTCCGATAATATTTTTGGATAAAATAAGAAATAAGTTGTTTTGAATGAGCTATTAATAAACAATATTAAACTAATAAACTTTGTATTACACTATTTATATTACACCAAAACATCCAGGGTTTCATATATGGACTTTCATATATTAAACATTGAAATTAAGAATGAAGTCATACAAAATATATCATTATACATAAATGTCATCAAGAGTTTTAAAATAAGTCGATTAGTAAATATGATATTTAATTTTAATTACATATTTTGCAAGGCGTACGTTTGACTTTATGTTGGTGCGCCGAGAATCCTCTTCCTTAATTTGTACCTAAAAATTTAAGGTGAATAGGAATATAAAATAGATATTACTAAGCATTAATATAAATAATTAAAAAGGGTATGTGGATCTTCTACCACCGGTTAAAGACAACATACATCTCTAGTGGTATTGATTCCTATGTGAAATTGAAGTAGTCATTCTATGTACACCTTGTTTTCTAATTACATAAACAAATATGAGTAACCAAACATAAAAATGTTATCTTTATGTAGGAAAAATATTTTAGTTAACTAACAAATTAAATAATATAAGTTTAAGAGTTAGGAGTTTCAAAACATTAATATTTTTATTAATCAATCAATTAAGTAACACATGTTGAAATTTTTACAATCATTATTAAAAAGCATTTAAAATATTAGATTTTAAATGAATTTTGGTTGAAGTGTTTTGACCTCTATTATAATATATATATATATATATATATATATATATATATATATATATATATATATATATATATATATATATATAGAGAGAGAGAGAGAGAGAGAGAGATAGAAAGTATAACATATGTATGAGTTTTAATTAATTATCTTTTTGAAACGGTACAATTACAAAACAAAAAAAAACATATTTAAAATATTTAATTAAATATTTTCGACATCACCCTATATAACATATGATCAATATATTAACGATTAAACCACAATATACAACGACTGTATTACAATAATCCAAAAACGAATAAAATATAAAAACGAATTAGTATAACAAACTTACAAATTAAATGCTCTAATATAATAGCATATCTCCAAAAGTGGTCATAAGACCTCAACCCAACACAAAAACTTTTAAGTTTGTTTTCTTTTTGAAATTTGTATATGATTTGTATGCATGTCTTCCCAAAAGATTTGCCTTTTATAGTAAACTTTTCACTAAATGTTAATTAAACATAATATAAGTTATAAAACTTTTGAGTGTTAAATCATAATTAAGAAAACTTTTGAGTTGCATTAGTTAAAAAAAGGGGGTTTCAAATGAATGTGGTTTGAGGAAGTTAAAAAATGGGGTTTGAAATGCATGAGATTCAAGAAAAAATGCTAGCTTTATAAGTATGTATGATATATATATATATATATATATATATATATATATATATATATATATATATATATATATATATACACACACACACACACACACATTAGGCGTATAACAGTGCGTTGCACAAGATTAAAATAATACGATTAATATATATATATATATATATATATATATATATATATATATTATGAACCTATAAATTTTAGATATAAATTTAATACGAAACTAATTATAACCTGATCGTCACAATGCATATTATCTAACAATAATAATATTTTCATCACAAAACTCGAATAGAAAAACATAATTTCATGTTCAACACAATAATATAACCAACATCAACAACATATTTAACAATATTTGTGCAATACTACAATGAAAGTAAAACATATATATAATTATACGAATGTCATATGTTAATGTCGTATTATTGTGGATCATTTTTTAGTGAATCTCATTTGGTGTAAAAAAATAAAATACAGGGATTCCACGCGGTAAAATTGAAAAAATTAACCATACATTTTGTTTCATATTATTTTCAAACAATGTAAACAAAATTTGTATATTCCACTTATATAAATTTGTATATTTCTCTTCCTGGTTCAATATGAATACATGCACCCCAATGTAGAGTTTTGAGTTTTCTCAAATCAATTTTTTTCACCATCTTATACACCAAACTCCAACAATCTCATCTATATATGTGAACTATTTATATCTTTATATTAACCAAACAAATATAATAATTTTCACATACTAACTATAAGTTAAGAAAACTATTCACTTGTAGTAATTAATTATTTTAAAGTTCAAATCGTAAGTACACATAACTAATCATATATATATATATATATATATATATATATATATATATATATATATATATATTGGAAACGGCAAATGAATTAAATGGAAGCCTACTCGCAATATTTCAACGAGCACCCCGAGTTTGAGCTCTTTACAGGGCAAAACCAGCCCCATAGGGATTTACAGGGAAAATATTCCCACATGTGGCACCACAAGATGTAGTTTAAGGGAATCGAACTCCCAACCTCACACCCTACATGGGTATAAAATCTGGTACATCAACCTAGCTAGGTTGGACATCACTTGCATATATATATATATATATATATATATATATGCACATAAGTTACAAAACTTCTGAGTTGTAGTTACTAATTAATTCTTAGTTAAAAAGACTTTTGTGCTATAGTGGAAGTTTTAAATGAATATGTTGCAAGGAAAGTGATATTTGTTATAATAGATGCTAGGCAAATCATCGCACGTTGTGCGCGAATGTAACTATTTAATTAAAATAATCACTTTTAACAAATTGTGATTTAATATTTATAAATGAAAACCAATGTTAGTTTCAAAATAAAAATCTATAGTTAAACTATTAGTTTTATTAACTGTAATAAGTTTATATCATTGGTTATTTATAATATTAATTGATATTTTATATATTGTTTTATGTTGTGTAAATTATATAGCAAACGTACGTTGATTTTCTATAGATAACAAATGCAAAGTAGTATGAAAAAAAACAAATACTGCAACTTTTGATGATTTTATAGACCGTTTTAAGTTGTGTAAATTATATATAAAACATAAGTTGATTTGTTTATAAAACAAATAACAAATAGTATTGAAAAATATTACAACTTTTAATCACATAAAAACACTACAACATCTAGTATAACGTTTACATCAAATGAAATTTATTAAACACTTATAAATCATTCAAAATGAATATTTAGAAATCAACACACCTTGATATATAGAAACATTGTTATTAAAAAATGACGTTGAAATAACCATTGATGGGGCATAACTCATTTTTTCAACTCTTTCATATTTGAATCACAAACCTTTTCAAACATATGATTTTATTTATCAAAACTTACTTATATACTACTAATATTGCTACAATGTGTATAAATAACTGGAAAATAACAATGAATTACATATTAATAACCATAAATTTAAAAAAAAATCTTGAATGTAGTGGAAAATAAAAAGGCATGACTAATTACATTAAATTTGAAATCATAACTACATTTAAATTAGAAAACTCTTGAGATGTAATAGGAGTTTTGAACTCTTTTTTTGTGCACAATAATGTAATATGAATAGGGACAATTATATGTTATAATAACAATATTATTAACATTTATCATTGAAATAATGATTTTTATACTAAGTTGCAATTAATACTATAAATTTGAAGTATACAATAAGATAAATATAGTAAGTTGTGTTTAAATTGAATTCAATAAAGTTTTTGATTTAATATTTTTTTAATTATAAGTATTTTTAATTAATTTTGAAATAATTCATTTGAATATTTTTTATTTCATTCATTATTATTATATTATTTCAAATAACAATCATTTTTAATATAGTATAATCTGTTTTTTAGTTTTATGTTATCTTAAACTATTTTTATTTTTACTTAATTAAAAACTATATGTTTGGAAAAAACATGATTATTATATTTTAAAAAAAAACTATCGATTTTAGTATTGTATTTTTATTTTTATCCTTAAATCTTTGAAGTATTGGAAGGAAATAAATGGTCCCAGTAAATGGTGATTTGAATTTCAAAACTATAGTAATTGTTACATTTGAGTTATATTTTTATCACTTATATTTTTCTTATGAAAGTATTAATATACTGTATTTTTTATTTTACTTTTTCATTACAGTGAAAAACTAATAGGGAAAATGAAATTGACAAATATAATAAGATATAATAGATCACTTATTTTTATTAATATAAAAATATTTAAAAAATGGGTACATCCATATTAGTTTTGCGAGAACATAAAGAATGTATTTTATTAACACATAAATAGTCCTTGGTTTTCAACAACCAAGTCATATCATATTTTATTTTTCTCTACGATGAAAAAATGAAATTGACAAATGTAATAAGATATAATAGATTACTTATTTTTATTACTATAAAAATTTAAAACATTGATACATCCATATTAGTTTTTTCGAGCACATAAAGAATGTATTTTTATAAAACATAAATAATCATTGGTTTTCAGCAATAAAGTCATATCATATTTAAAATAATTCATTTTAATTAGTCATTATCACCAATAATTTGGAATAATAATTGTAAACTCCTTTTATCAAAATCAATTATCAAAAATTTTGTCGATGGTATTTAGAACAAAATAAGTGATAGAAACTAAAATAACATGTAATTAATAGCATAAAATACATGTTGAATAATATTATCTTGGATAGAAAAATAGATTGTCTTAACATAAAGAGAAAGACAACATAAAGATACATACATGTTAACAATGTCAATTGTTCTAACCGATAAATAGTTGCAATTTCTCTTTACATGCACCCAACTTGAATTTACTTGCATTTACATTTGGAAAAGTTACAATTGCTCTCTTTCATCCATAGAACCACTCACATAACTCTTCAAACACTAGCAAAATAATCTATCATTTTGTGTTGACATACATGCAATATGAAAGCTACAATGTTCTTATACATGCTAAATATTACATTTAACGCATTAATTAAATAAAATGATTTGAAGAGTTTTGAGTGTTACAAATCACAACATTTCAATTAATCATAAATTAAGTTGTATAAGTTGAATAGTCTTAGGAGTTTCAAATGCATGAGGTTGAAGAAAAAATGTTTGCTTTATAATATATACTAGACGAATTCTCGCGCGTTGCGCAGCGTAGGTTAAAAATATATTTTTAAAAGGTTGAAAAATATATGTTCAAAATGGTTATATTATTGACATTAACTTTGACATAATATTTTGAACAATATTATTCATTGACATCAATCCACATTCATCATTAATAAAATTAAATATAATTATATATTTAATATTATTTTTAACAATTTTTATGGTTGATTAATTTAAATTTTTACTTATGCGATTATTTTCTAATTTCAATAATGATGTTTATTTAAAATACAATTTATTTGTTTTTAACGTTATGTAATTTATAATTTGATGTTATTATCATTTAAAGTTATTGTTCTTTAGTTTTAAACCACCTATTATTATTAATAAGTTAAAGAAGACTTTTAAGAAACTCTTAATATTAATATTAAAATGTTAAACATACACTAAATAATAAACTGATAAGATAGACAATTTGCATTTCAAAATAAATTTGCATGGATAATATAATATATCCATGATTTTTATAATTTGATTTTATTATTTATAATTATGGTTCATTAGTTTTAAAACCACTTATTATTATTAATAAACGAAAGAAAACTTTTAAAAGACACTTTTTATTATAATTAAAATGTTAAACATATACTAAAATATAAAGTGATAAGATAGACAATTTACATTTTAGAAAGACTTACATTGATATTATGTATAATATTGCATATCCATGATTTTTTATTAATTATTATTTTGAAGCAACACAAACATACAAACATATATACAATATCTAATTAAATACTATCTATATCACTTTTACATAACATATGATCGATAATATGAATCTAAACAAATTTACATTAAAGTTTCAACCACAACATACAATGATTGTTTTAAAAGAATAACTAAACCAAGAAAAATATTAAAAAAAATAGTATATAACAAACTTACAAATTAAAAACTTTAACATAATAACATGGCTCGAAAAATGGTCCAAAGCCCTCAAACCAACACAAAACATTTAAACTTGTTTTCTTTATGAATTTTGTATGTGATTTGTATTTGTGTGTCTACTCAAAGAGAATGACATTTTTATAGTAGATTATCTATTAATTGCTAATTAAACATATTATATAAGTTATAAAACCTTTCATGATATGTGATTAATTACTTTGAAGGTGAAAAGGTGTGGGGGTTTCAAATGCATGAGGTGCTTGGAAATTTGTGTGGGGGTTTCAAATGCATAAGGTGATAGGAAAAAAGTCTCCTTTATAAGTATAGTATGATATATATATATATATATATATATATATATATATATATATATATATATATATATATAGTCTGGACATCTTGTCATGTTATATTTTTTTAACTCATATATATTCTAGTAATATATTCATTAATAATATAATTCTACTTTTATAATTATATTACTTGTATACTCAACGACGAAACTCAATCAAAGAATCATATAAGACATTGCAAACTAAAAACATCTATCATTAAGAAATTATATTAATTAAACTGAAACGTGATCTTCTTTTTCTTTTGGCTTTAAATATATAACCATAAACTTTTTCTTAAATTGAAAAGAAAGTGGAATGAACAATATTTGGATATAAATTATAAAAATTAGAAAATAACACCATATAGCTTTTAGTATTTCAAAACCTTGATTATGATACCCTATTTCAGTTCTCTCCAACATACTTCACCATTTTCTTTCTTTTACAAATTAACATTTCAAAAACCTTCAACCTTGATGATTTATTACTTTTTTTTATCTTCATATTCTCTCTAAATTTTGTATGTGATCTGTGTATGGAGAGTTTACTAAAATGATTTATCATTTTTATAGTAATACAATGTATACATAAGTAGAAATAAAAAAAGTTATTAGAAACTTATAATTATTGTAGTAATTGACATTCTTCATAACTATACCCTCAATTTTGGAGCTTTGTGGCTAATTTTGGAGAAGAAAAACACCAAAGAGACACCTGGATAAATGATATCCAGAGAGACGCTAGCAGAAAAAAAGGGAGAAAAAGGAAAGAGTTTATGGGTTTAGACTCTTATTCTTGCTTCTATTAAGTCTCAAGTACTTTTATTAAGTCATACAAAAGAGTGTCTTAATGTTGGAAATGATTTGTTCAAGGTTTTATCAAATTTCAAGCATTATTATCTTAGAAAAAAATCATATTCCAACTAGCACTGATGCGAAATAACCCACTTCTTGAACTCTTCATATTTGAATCGTAAACGCTTGAACTACATGAAAGTTTTTTGTGAGAAAATACAAATAATATACCTGTTATTGTAATAAAAACTATATTGGAATATGTAAATCGTAACCACTTGAACTACATGAAAACTTTTTGTGAGAAAATACTACTAATATAGCTATTATTCCAAGAAAAAACTATATTGCAATATGTGAATCACAAAACCTTCAATCACATGAAACTTTTTTTGTGAGAAAAGAGTACTAATATATATATATATATATATATATATATATATATATATATATATATATATATATATATATATAGCCAAGTTTTTTTGAGAACCAAAAGATTTGTGAGAACTTGCGAACTCATAATCAGCTCATCATTTTTCAACACCAAAAACATCAATATTCTCCAAATGGTGCGTCTAAGCCATATCTAGACTAAAAAAAATGATTTGATGATTTTTTTGTTTTTAATGACTGCTGATGAGCACAATCAGCAGTCCATATGACTGCTAATTGTGCATACATTCAAATTTAAAAAATAAATAAATAAAATTGTTAAATCTTTTTTTAGCCTGGATATGGCTTAGAACGTACCATTTGGAGAAGACTGGTGTTTTTGATGTTGAATAATGATGAGTTGATTATGAGTTTGCAAGTTCACACACTTTTTTTAGTTCTCACAATAACTCAGCCATATATATATATATATATATATATATATATATATATATATATATCTTTACTATCTTATAAAAGAAATCTCACTATTTCCAAAAATAGATTGAATATAATAATATTATTTTTTTTAAGACGTCCAAACCATTAAGCTAATAGTACAAGTAACCATCAATAAAATAATATTATATATATCTTATAATTATGTAATTGTTTAAATCGTATAAATGATGAAGCAATATGTACAAGTATCTAATAGAGAATAAATGTTATTTCCAATAATCAAGCCTTATAATCATATAATTGACCCGACTTTTATTTTGAATTTCCCCATTTCTAGCTGAAATTGAACAATTCTCTAATCATTTATTATTTAAAGTGGGAGACTTATTCAAATCGAAGGAACCCAAAAGTCCAGCTCCAAGCATTCAACCCAAATATCTCCATCTATCTCTGGAGATTAAGTTAGGGCTTGTCTCCTTCACCTTCGACCTCACCCTCTATCTCTAGCCGTCAAATATCGCTTGGAGGTTCACTACTTCTCATGCTATAAAAACTAGCAGGATGACCGGTTTAAGGTATCAACTTATACGTACTTTATCTTTTTAAATTGTTTTACAAAATATCATAATTTTTATTCTCGATTAATGTGGACACTTTGTCGAACCCCAATGTTCATGCTTATAGTATACTTTTTTTAGTCCTTTTTAGTCGAATCACCCCTCCAGAGGCGATTGATGTTTGACGGTTGCGTTTTGCAGTGTTGGTTTAGTGGATAGCAGTTCAAAATCGAAATTTCATGATGCTTTCGATAAGTATGTTTCAAAACATGTCGCATGGTTTATATTCTTTTCCCGGCTTCTTTCATTTTCTGGTTCATTTATTGTTTTATGTCAGGGTGGATGTACCAAGATTGATTTTAGGGTCGATATAGAAAGATGGATGTCAGGTTCTTCTTTTCTTGATTTCTAACTACCAACCGATATTTATATTCTTTTGATTTCATATCATTATGTTTTTCTGCTTTCACAGGTTCGAGTTTTATGTATTTATTTCCTAGGTTCCGGTTTTATGTATGTTGAATAGGTAAGCAACTTTCTATTGATTTATGGTTCCATGACATTATTCATAAATATAAACACTATTAGTTATTTTCGTGTCACTCTCTCTTTAAACCTAAAGTTAGTAATTGAGAATTGAGGGTTTGTACATCTCTGGTTTTGAAAACTATATTTTTGAGATTTTAACATGTCTTCTTCTCTCTTTGTGTATATGATCTGTTTCTCAGGCATGAGGGATTTGTTTAAAAATTTAGACTTTCTTCTTCGTCGCCGGTTTCAGGTATAGGATCTATTTTTTGAGTCTAAAAGCTTCAATAAAAGCAATAACAAATATGTTTTTTTTCCATGTATAAAATTTACATCAAATTTGGATAAGCTTGATGAATAAGAAGATTTGTTGGAGTACTGTGATTTTTCAGGAGGAATGTAAGTTCACTAACCTGCTGATTAAATGGATATTGATTACTCACCGGTTTAATGGTTTCCGCTTTTTAGAGCGGATGTCAAAGCTACTTTGGAGGGTTGAGTCGAGGATGGTTTTTGTGTGGATGATGGTTCGCTCTCCGTGGATGAAGTGTACATACATATCTACCCATTTTGGCTTCTTTGAGGGTTGCAATTTTTTTTAAGAGCTTTACTTTATAACAACATGAAATATTCAAACAGAGAAATGAGAGCACGTAAGATCTTTTTATGATTTCTTGTACTTTCTGGTGTTTCATCTGTCGGTGCTCTTGTTGCACTACAAAAGGAGAAATAAGTTAGTATATCATCTTTATTCATATGTAATAATGTGTCATTTGGTTTAAATTGAGTCCCTTCTGTACTTGAACTACAAGAAAAATTGGATTCTCTCACGGGATATGAACATTTACGATTGGACATAAAAGAAGATGAAGCAATTCATAGAATTAAAGTATTGGCCGAGTTTTTTGACCATTTTAATGTTTTGATTTCTTCAAATTTATGCCAAGATGTTGATAATTGCATGCAATTAATGTTAAATAGGTGTATATTTTTAAAGTGAAAGGTTTGGATATTTGGCATCCATATGCCACGAGTTATACTATATTATTAATTTATTACATATTGTTTTAAAATGTAATTTGTTGTGGATGAATTTTTTGATGAGCTGCAATATTTAGATGGAATCAGGTTTTGATGTTTAGTTCAATTGAGAAAGCCATGTAAGTTCGTTTTTAATGAAAAAATATACTCGAATTTTTATAAAAAGAAGTCATTCTTGACTTTTTATTTTTTTAATAGCAAGTTTTCAACAGAACAATAAGTAACTCACATACCCCTTTGTTGTTATCAACTGATGTAGTTGCTACCAAACTACCACCGACCAAATAACAAATATTAAAAATAGTCTTTAACCTTGTGAACTAATTTATAATATTAAGAAAACGATTAACTTGGACAATTCTATCAGTTTATAGCTATTTCTTACATTCACCCCGTGGTGTGATTTTTGATGCTTGAGTCAACTTCGAACCCATTCTTTGGTGTTATTGAAACATTTGATTTTTTTTTTCGTAAATTCAAAATAAGCACATTAATTCGATCTACAAATCTGAATATACTTACATTTAAGTTTGTTGTTGTTGTTAGGTTTGGTTTAAAATATTAATCTTTTCTCGGTCTACTTATTTGACATCGATAGTTAACTCTTTTGATGTTAGATCAAAACTCCATTAAGTCAATTTTAGAACTGATGTGGTCATAAGTATTATTTTAGCCAAAAAAAAAAAAGAACAACTAATGGCTTATTCTGAACCATTACAATTTTAAATACTATTATTTTCATTGATACCCAAAACTCTTATAATCACATTAAAACAATTTTTATTAATAATAAAGTTTGGATAAAAAGGGTTTTCATTAAGAAAGACAAATCATTTTTTACAAACTAATAAATTGATTTCAACAAATTTCATTTATAAAATTTTATAATAAAGATAATCATTTTACAAAATCTATTCAAAATGGTCAGAAAAAGTGATTATTTTTAAAAAACTGAAAAAAAAAATTAGTTATTTTCATTGAAAAACTCATTTATAATGATTAGATTACCTAATTTTGTATAAATAAATATCCCTTTGAAATTTGAACTAACATTATTATATTTTATTCTAATAAATATATTTTAAAAATGACAAGTGTTATCAAATTGACATTTATGTACATACATTTTTATTTAACAAAAACAAAATTTTTTCAACCAAAATTATGTACACATTTTTATTTTTAACCCAAAACAAAAACGCAATTATATTTGTTTGCCGGAAACTATTTGCCGAATAAACACCATTCACCGCCCGCCGCTTTGCGCGGGTAAACGACTAGTATATATATATATATATATATATATATATATATATATATATATATATATATATATATATATATATATATATATATATAAAAGGAGAAAATGTAAAAAGTTAATGGAAATTTATAAATATTATAAATGCTGTTAACTAACTAATGTAAAAGGTCATTTAGGTTTCAAATCAATATGGTATGAGAAAACAAATTTTCTCTAACCGCATGAGTTTGAATGACCTTCTTTATAAGATATTAAGTGAAACTCTGTGTGTTGCGTGAGAATACAATTATATAGTTAAAATAAATTTTTTTACCAAACTATTATTTAATATTTCTATGTTGAAACCCAATGTTATGTGTAAACCAAACCTATAGTTAACTATTAGTTTTATTAAACATTATAGTTTTAAATTGTAAGTCATTGCGACGTATACCACTATTTGATAATTTTATAAACCGTTTAAAATTGTGTAAATTACATATCAAACGTATGATATATATATATATATATATATATATATATATATATAATGAATAACACGAAAAATAAACATTACAACTTTTAGTAACATAAAAATACTAAAACATCTATTATAACATTTGTATTAACTCTTCATATTTGAATTACAAATATCTTTAAACACATAAATGTTTTTAATGAGCAAAATTTTACAACTTTTAAACACATGAATGTTTTTAATGAGCAAAACTTTAAAATGTTATAAACAAAAGGAAAATAAAAAGTTATTAGTGATTACTAATTAATTACCATAAGTTAAAATTTTTTGAGTTGTAAGTAATAAATATACATAAATTAGAAAACTTTTGAGTTTTAATGGGATTTCATGAAAAGAAAACAAAAAGTTATTAGTGATTAATAATTAATAATCATAAGTTAAAAACTATTGAGTTGTAAGTAATAAATACATATAAATTAGAAAACTCTTAAGTTTTAGTGTGAGTTTCAAATGAATGTAGTGCTTGGAAATATGTCTTTATTATTATTATTACTAGGCGAATAGCCGCGCGTTGCGCAACGTAAAATTACGTACTTAAAATTTTGACAAATAAATATTAAAATTAATATATATTATTGATATTTATATCGTAACACCTTTCATATTTTACCCTAATACTACATGTTATTCAAAATACAACGTTTTCATTTTTAGAAATATATTAATGTTTTTTTTCTTTTCTTTTGTATTTGATGGGTTCTTTTCTACCAAAGCCAAAACATCCAATAAATACTACGAAATCTATGTTTGTTTATCACCACACACCTCTATTGCTATGCTTCAATCCAGATTACGCAACTGCAAATGTACAAAGTGACATTTATATCCATTAATATCAACTAAGTAAATAATGTGATGTACTTATTATTTGTCAGATGCATATCAATGCACATATTAATTTTCATATTCCAACATCAGCAAACTAAAACCACATAGGCATAGTTTGGATACCAACATCTAATTTCTATTAGAGACTAATACAAACACACCCTTGCCACAAAAATGATTGGTTGAGACTAAAGGTATATATACAAAAAAAATGAAAGCTAAAAGGATTACCTTCTCATGACTTGAAAATGAGCATGGCAACTTATTGGTATGGGTTGTACCAGTACAACATTAAAATATGCATGACAGGCCTTTAGTTCACATGCGATATTTTATAGGATCAACTAGGAAATTATGACTTTAATGGAAACTAAGACCAATTGACATGTAAAACAATTTATATGTAGCAATACATTTGCTAATATGACTTCAAATTTTCCAATATCTTCTAGGGTTCAATAAATCCACCTTGTGATGCCAATGATGAATATTTCACTGTTTTCCATCTTTTTTTATATTCTTAAATATTAAAATGGTTTTAACAAAAAATCTTAAGAAAAATAAAAGTTCTTACACGCATGGATACATATGGAAGTGTCAAATAGTGAAGTTGGAAATAATTTCCATTGTTGAAGGAATGATGATGAAAACCGAATCTATTCAAAGAATTTAAAATGATCAGCAAGATTTGTTTGTGTTTGCATGAGTCAAATATTAATTTAGTACATGTAGTTAATGGAATTAGTTGCATCTTTATGCAAAAGTTTCTACCCCGAACATAACATGTGACATACCGGAAGCAACCATCAGTTGGTAAAAACAGAAAAAAAAATTATTGAAATTTATATGAAAAGCAATGCACATATAAAAGTCTTTTTTCCTTCTTTAAAGGTCCTTAATTCTTGCAAAATATGACAAAGATGTTCCTATTATTCACCGTATTTATACTTGGTCTTGTGAAGTTTGATGTTGTTCATGTTATTTTTACATTAAAAAACCAATTAATAATCATTATTAAAAAGTCTTTTGAGTGGTATTAATTAAATTAGGGGGTTTCAAATGCATAATAATCAAGGAAATTAAATTAGGGGGTTTCAAATTGCATAATGTCAATCGTTTGAATGACATCTACCCACGGGTTACTCATGAATAAAATTAAATATAATATATGGTTTAATGTTATTTATAGTTGTTGTTATTGTTAATTACTTTTTTTTTAAATTTATTTGTTTAATGTTTTAATTTCTATCATTGTAATTATTTAAAACATCAAACATTGTTTTTTTATATTAAATGTAACAATATAATCATTTATATAGAGTTATTTTTAACTATTATTATTGTAAGTTATTTTAAGCTACTTATTTTAAAAATTTTAGCTATTATAAAGATATCTTTAAGAAATATTTTACTTAAATTGAGATTACAATTTAGTTTTTGCATTTAGCAACACAATTTATCACTT
The DNA here is from genome assembly GCF_052849685.1 of Lactuca virosa. Lineage (NCBI taxonomy): Eukaryota > Viridiplantae > Streptophyta > Magnoliopsida > Asterales > Asteraceae > Lactuca > Lactuca virosa. Next base: position 20,657,258 of record NC_136434.1, read on the forward strand.
TTAACTATTCACAAAATATTCTTTGGGTTTTTTAAGTAAAACTGAAATTTATATTTAAGTTGACACTATAATGTTATATTTAAATTAACAAATTAAGTATTTTGACCAAGCTGTTCAAATGTTATCGCTTTAAACTCATAATGGTTTACATACAACGATATATTAAATCTAATAAATTAAGTATAATATGTTAAAAGTTAAAGATATAACTTTATAAGTAGAAGTAAATATATTATTTTAATATTGAAATTTTGTTTATTTCTGATTACACTTTAGGTTTGATATTTATTTAACATTATTAACCAACTTATAATCATTATTAGAAAGACACTATAATTAATCACTTTTAACTATTTACAAAATATTCTTTGGGTTGTTTATGTTAAACTAAAGTTTATATTTAAGTTGAACCTGTAATGTTATATTCAAATTAATAATTTAAATATTTTATACAAATTGTTCCAAATTTGTATCTTTAAAATGATAATGGTTTACATCCAACAATATATTAAAACTAATAAACTAAGTATAATATGTTAAAAGCTAAAAAACATAACTTTATAAGTAGAAGTAAAGATATTATTTTAATTTTGAAATTTAGTTTATATATGATTACACTTTAGGCTTGATATTTATTTAACCTTATTAACCAATTTATAATTACTATTAGAAAGAAATTGAAAAGTCATGGGAGTTTCAAATGAATGTGGTGAAAGGAAATATGCATGGGAGTTTCAAATGAATGTGGTGAAAGGAAAAATGATTCCTTTATAATATGGTATGATATGATATGATATGATGATATGATAGATATAGATAGATAGATAGATATATATAGATATAGATAGATATAGATTATTATTATTATTATTATTATTATTATTATTATTATTATTATTATTATTATTATTATTATTTCCCATATAAATAATTGGTTTGATGCATCATTTTAATCCTTTCAATTGTTAAACATAAAGATATTTACATTTAATATTATAACATACGTAGGTGGATATATGCGTTAAACAAATTGTAACACCCACAAAATCATGCCAATTTTAAACTTTTAAAAACATTTCAAATACTAAAAGTTATTACAAAAAGGTTTCCAAAATAGTTTCATATCAGAGTATCCCAGAAGTCCAAATCAAAATATGAGGGAGTGTACGGTCACGCCTTCGCCTTCCCGCGGTCATCCGCTGTACCTGAAACAATAATCGATAAATGTAAGCTCGAAGGCTTAGTGAGTTACCCCCAAAATACCAACCTCATACAACCATAAACATATCGTATAACAAACACAGAACAACCATGCATCTCGAGTCTACAGTGTGACCGATCCGCCCGTACCGGGCCTTCAGTCCACCTGGTGTACTCTCTGAGTCTACAGTATGACTGGACCGCCCGTATCGGGCCTTCAGCCTATCTGGCCCACTCTCCGAGCTTCGACAAGTCTGGACCGCCCTCTCGGGGCCTTCAGCCTATCTGGACCGCTCGTCGGGCCTTCAGCCTGACTATGTGCCCTCCGGGGCCTGCAGTCTATCCGGTCCGCCCTGGGTATTTTGGCCTACAGCACGAAGCAGGTCCCGCCTCAACCCAACCCCCATACCAATCAAACAATCATGTGCACATAAATATCATACGCTAGCATGTATATAACAGATAATCATACCGATCTAAGAGATCACTAACACAACAACCATCCTATAACCAGGATACCGACCTTACCGGTCACTAACATAACATCATCCTATATACCAGGATACCGACCTAAACCAGGTCACTAACATAATACCATCCTAACTACCAGGATGCAGATCTAGCAGATCAATAAACATATCAAGCAAATACCCTGATACAAATCCGATAAAGGGCCGGCCTTGGTGCCTTAGACCCTGTTGAAATAGTGAGGATAACTCACCTTGTAATGTCGGTCTGAACTGAAGTATCGACTCCCGAAGTGCTGTCTCACCGAAAATCCCAAACTACCCAAAATAACGAATGCTGGGTCAACATATGGGCTATCAATCCTGACTAAAGGGTCCATATAGTCCACTTTGTCTTTTCTCTAATTTGGGCCAAGGCCCAATACCAAAACAAAACCCAACACTAGGTAGGCTTTCCAAGACCACTAGTGGCCTAATTTTCTAAATTGGGCCCAATCCCCCTAATGGGCCTCATCCTAAGCCCAAACATCTTCTTGGTCCACTTTATCTGACTTCTGATGGCCCACTAAGGCCCAAAGAACCAAAATCCCCTGCATGGCCCAAACCGAGGCCCAAAACTCGCAAGGCCCATATATGATGAGTACGCTGGGCGTCCCTGCATATACGCTCAGCGTACTCCCCTGTTAAGTCACTTTCCCATTAAATGCTTAATACTCCAATCCAGAAGCTACAATCATAGATCTAAGTCCTATTCAACGTCTTAATCCATAAATTCACTGACTTGGTGACTTTGCATGACCCTAATATCCCCAAACTCCAAAATAGCTTTCCATTCTCATAAAAATGATCTTAACTCCTGCATGAATCCAATAAGACATTCAAGATGGAAACTTTCTGCCTTAGGGACTCATTTTGAATTGAGAGTGGCAACTCTAAGTTCAGAAATCGGATTTGAACCATAAAGTTCTATACTTGGGACCAAAATGACTTCAAAATCAAACTACACTAGATCTAAGCATTCTTGAGGAAAGTTATGAACTTTATACCTCCAAAGAGTCTCAAATGATGATGCTATTCCAGATCTATGAGCTCAAAATTCCCAAGTCCTTCTTTGCCAATTTCTTATTTCCTCTTCCAAGCTTAAAGACACCAAGATGGCCTCTCAAGATCAAGATCACACAAGAATGAAGGGATGAGACGTTCTAGGGTTTTTCTGAGGTTGGGGAGGCTAGGGTTTGAGCCATAATGTTCCTTATATATTGGTTAGCCCCCAAATTAGGGTTTAGGATCTCTGAGAGTACGCTGGGCGTACTCCTCCCACACCCGCGATCATTTAACCTTCTACGTTGGGCGTACCCCAGCTTACACTGGGCGTACTCACCCAGTTGCCACCTATTCATGTTGGGTCCTTTCTTGCCACTTCCTTTCAAACCAAGGGCCAAAAGTGACATAATTCAAATCCGAGGGATGAATTTGAAGCTACTTGAAAAATGGGATGTTACATAAATCACATATAATATATATTTTCACAAATGTCATATATAATTCTTGTCGCAGGAAGATGAAAAAACACTTTCATATGAAGAACATATCACGATAAGACAATCATAATTACATATCTAATGTTAAAAATGATGTTATCTTTTAAATATTGTCTTGTAAATATGTTGTACAGGATAACCCAACCAAAAAATAATAGAAACTAAACATATTCAAAATAAAAAAAACTATAATTAAATAAATAAGAAATTAAATGGTTGAATATATAAATGAAACAAAGAAAAAAAACTCACGTTCGTCTACTCTGCTAAAAAAACATGTATACGTTTTTCGACTACTCTTTCTTCCATTGACACCATTCAACCATAGAAATTTGATGACATTCTTGACTAACATGCAATAAAAATGTTTTTCTCGAGAAAGAAGAATTATAAAGATATTCAAAACGTTGATGTTTGGAGAGTCACAATCAAGATTGAGTAATACACACAAATCACATATAAAGATCACAAGAGAAAATGAATACAACGAAAGAATAGAAAAGCTTCATTTGTGTTGGTTGAAGGAAAAAAATCATATTACAATTACCATTGATGCGACATAAACAATATCTTCAACTCTTCATATTTGGATCATAAACGCCTGAACTCAATGAAAGCTTTTTGTGAGAAATACTACTAACATTTGAATCATAAGCGCTTGAATTATATGAAAGCTTTTGGAATTACAATAACTTCAACCACATGATGACTTTTTGTAAGAAAAGTATACTAATATAGCTACATATTTAATTAGAGAATACAAACAACTATTGGAAATTTATAAATATTATAAATGTTATTAATTAAGGAATATAAAATGTCATTTAGGTTTCAAATCAATATGGTTTAAAAAAACAAAATACCTCTAACCACATGATTTAAAATGACCTCCTTTATAAAAGATACTAGACGAATTCCAACTTGAATTGAAAAATATATGTTTATAATGATTATGTTATTGAAATTAACTTTGACATAAAAATTTTACACTAATTTATATATATATATATATATATATATATATATATATATATATATACATATATATATATATATATATATATATATAATCTCAACTATTTTGAACAATGACATTCATTGACATCAACCCTCATTCCTCATTAATAGAATTAAATATAATTATCTATTTAGTATTATTTATAATTTGATGTTATTATCATTTAAAATTTTTGTTCATTAATTTTAAACCACTTATTATTATTAATAAGTTAAAGAAGACTTTTAAGAAACACTTAATATTATTATTCAAATATGAAACATATACTAAATAATAAAATGATAAGATTGACAATTTGCATTTCAAAAGAGACTTGCATGGATAATATGACATATCCATGATTTTTATAATTTAGTTTTATTATTTATAACTATTGTTCGTTAATTTTAAAATCACTTATTATTATTAATAAGTAAAAGAGAACTTTTAAAAAGAACTTATTATTATACTTAAAATGTTAAACATATACTAAAATATAAAGTGATAAGATAGATAATTTGCATTTTAAAAGAGACTTACATAGATAATATAACATATTGATGATTTTTAATTAATTATTGCTTTGAAGCAACACAAACATACAAACATATATATAATATTTAATTAAATATTATCTATATCACGTTCCATAACATATGATCGATAACATGAATCTAATCTAATTACATTAAAAATTCAACCATAACATACAATGATTGTCTTAAAATAATACTTAAACCAAGAAAAATAATATAAAATAAAGAATTAGTATATAACAAACTTACAAATTAAAAACTTTAACATAATAACATGGCTCTAGAAATAGTCCAAAGCCCTCAAGCCAACAAAAAAAACCTTTAAACTTGTTTTCTTTGTGAACTTTGTATGTAATTGGTATTTGTGTGTCGAGATTGACATTTTAAAGTAGACTATCCATTAATTAGTTATTAAACATATTATATAAGTTATAAAACCTTTGAATGGTTAATCATTATTAAGAGACTTTTGAGTGGTATTCATTCAAATAGGAGGTTTCAAATGAATATGGATTGAGTAAAAATGCCTCATGGGAGTTTCAAATGAATGTGATGAAAGGAAAAATGCTTCATTTATAAGTATACTAGATGAATTCCCGCGCGTTGCGCGACACATGTTAAAAATATATTGTTAGAATATAGTTTTCAGACACCTTTTAGTTAATTCGATTAATCAATTTAGGTTCTTTTATTATTATTATATTTAATGTTTTCCTTTTAACTATGTTAAAAAATATATATTGAATTTTTTTAAACATTATTTAATATTTTACGTTAGGTTTTAAATTTTACACTAAATTTTTAAGCTTATTTGATATATTAATGTAGGTTATTTATTTAACTATATATTTAAGTTAACAAATTAAGTATATCATATTGATAAGTCACAAATTCTTCCATTTATGATAATGTTTACAACTAAAAGCATATTTAAGTTAATAAATTAAGCATATTGTATGAAAATATGAAAAGTTAGGAGTTTCAAATGAATGTGGTGAAAGAAAAAATGATTCATTTATAATATAGTATGATATGATGATATGATATGATGCTTATAGTTTTAATTTTTAAGTCATTGTGATATATACAATTATTTGATAATTTTATAAACCGTTTAAAATTGTGTAAATTATATATCAAACGTATGATAATCTATATATAACGGGTAACAAAATGTATGAACAAAAATATGAACTACAACTTTTAGTAACATAAAAATACAAAAACATATATTATAACATTTGTATTAAAAAAAGATATATATACAACGAATAATAAAAAATATGAAAAATAAACACTACAACTTTTAATAACATAAAAACACTAAAACATTTATTATAACATTTATATTAACTTTTCATATTTAAATCACAAATCTCTTCAAATACATTAATGTTTTTAATTAGCAAAACTTTACAACCGAAAGGAAAATAAAAAGTTATTAGTGATTACTGATTAATAATCATAAGTTAAAAACTCTTGAGTTGTAACTAATAAATATACATAAATTAGAAAACTCTTGAGTTGTAGTGTGAGTTTCAAATGAATACGCTACTTGGAAATGTGTATTTATTATTATTATTATTATTATTATTATTATTATTATTATTATTATTATTATATTCGTCTAAATAATTGGTTTTGATGCATCATTTTAATCCCTTCAATTATTAAACATAAAGATATTTAATTATAAATTTATAACATACATAGGTGCATATATATGTTAAACAAATCACATATAATATATATTTTTGTAAATGTCATATGTAATTCTTGTCGTAGTAATATGGATAAATTACTTTCATATGAAGAACATATCATGATAAGTCATCATAATTACATATCAAATGTTAAAAATTATGTTATCTTTTAAATATTTTATTGTAAATATGTTGTGTAGGATAACCCAACAAAAAAATAATAGAAAATAAACATAATAAACATTGGGTGGTTGAATATATAAATAAAAATGTTACATAAATATACGTTTAAATCAAAAGAAAAAACTAATATTCGTCTACTTTACTCAAACAAAACACAACCTATATCGGTTTTCTGAATCTTCTTTATTTATTTAACACCATTCAACCATAGAAACTTGATGACAATTCTTCACTAACATGCAATCAAAATGTTTTTCTTGAAAAAGAAGAATGAGAAAGATATTCCAAGCAAAACATTGATGTTTGGAGAGTCACATTCAATATTGAGTAATACATACAAATCACATTAAAAGGGAAAAAAATGAGAAATTGAATATAAAGAAAGAATAGAAAAGCTTCATTTGTTTTGGTTGAAAGAAAAAAAAGCATTTTACAATTACCATCGATGCGACATAACCCATTTCTTCAAATCATCATATTTGGATCGTGAATGCTTCAACTATATGAAAACTTTTGAATCATAATATCTTCAACCAAATGACGACTTTTTGTAAGAAAAATGTACTAATATAACTACATATATAATGAAGGTGAAAGGGTGTTGGGGTTTCAAATGCATGAGATGTTGAACTTATGGGGTGTGTGATTTTCTTGGAATGGGATTATGTGTGATTAATTACTTTGAAGGTGAAAGGGTGTGAGGGTTTCAAATGCATGAGGTGTTGGCAAATTTTTATGGGGGTTTCAAATACATGAGATTCAAGAAAAAATGCTAGCTTTATAAGTATGTATGATATATATATATATATATATATATATATATATATATATATATATATATATATATATAAAGAATGTTCATATGAAAACGAGAATAAAGTGAAAACAAGAAACTAATTCTAGCCTTATGGTAAAAAAAAACAAGTGGTACAGTTTTAAAAATGTCTATCATTATTCAAAATCATAACCATAAAATTTGGTTTGCGCTTGTAATATGATTAAAATCATAAATGAATAAAAATTAAATGGTTTTCTACCTAAAAACCCTTAAAGATAAATGATTTATGCATCTCATAGTATGCTTCTCGTTATGTTGTGTTAATGTAGTTATTTCTAAAAACAACTGTTCACGAAGAAATGGACTTTGAGTTCTTGGGAAATCGGCCCGGCAAACCAGTCAGTTTATAAACAAACGTATTTACAAATGGTCTCGGTGGTAGAGAGCAAAAACTCAGTCTTTGGTTCGATCCTGGTGTGGATTTCCATTACTACAAATTGTTATGGAACGACCATCAAGTTGTGTACGCCTGTATCCTCTTTTATCGGAAATTACATACATCATGTTGATATCAAACTTTATAGGTTTTGTTATCTTGATTGTTTCTAATGATCAAGAAAATAAAACCAATCACTTTACAAACAAATATATTTACTAATGGTTACATTTTATATTCATTTCAGGTTCTTTGTGGATGACACACCAATAAGAGTATACAAGAACAACATAATTAGAGGTGTTGGGTACCCTAATCATACACTACAAGTGATTGCAAGCTTCTGGGATGGATCTAGTTGGGCTACTGATGGTGGAAAAACAAAGGTCAATTTTTCAAATGCACCATTCCACGTCAATTTCCAAGATCTTAACATTGATGGGTGCATCTCGAGGCCTAATAGTCCTAATAAGGACTGTGGTTCTCAAAAGTATTGGTGGAACACTAAAAAATATTGGCAATTGAACCCCCAACAACTAAAATCATTAGAAGATGTAAGAAAAAAGTATATGAATTATGACTATTGTACTGATAAGAGTAGGTATCCTACCCCTCGTCCAGAGTGTAGTGAAAAATGAGGTGTAATAATTTGTATTACATTTAATGAGCTATCTTCTAACTCTAGAAATAAAATTCAAGGATTTTGGTCCTTCATTTCGTAAAAGTTGTACAAATTTAGGAAGGATAACATTATAAAAAATTACAACAATACCTAATATTTTATATAACTTTTTACAACTTATTATAAAGATATAATTACAAAAACACCCCATATTTTAAAAGGCCTTTAAGATTATAAAGTTCTTGAAAAATACTTGGACGATTTTCAAAGTTTTTATTATGATTTATTTTTAATTGAAAGATTGAAACACTTATTGGCTATGTACAAACGGAAATATAACCCAAATAACTAAAAATTAACTCAAATACATATGATGCTATTTGCTAATTAACAACCCCTTTTTCATTTGGTGGTAATTTTCAGGGGATTTTGCTATGGATTTTTGTTGGATGTTGGTTTTTTTGTCATAATTTAATTGAAATATTTTGTAACGGATCTTTGCTTGATGCAAAAAAGCACATCGATGGGAGGTACACACGTTGCATATTTTTTTTAACTTCATTAAAAAAAAGCAAAGAGCTAGAACAAGGTACAATGCAGCAAGAAACAATAGGTGCAACAAAAAATAAACGTAGCTAGTGGGTTATAACACCCATCTATTTGATACATAGACTAATCTTTTTTATTGTGATTGTTGATTCATATATAAATAGAAGATGTACCTTGTTTGATATTGTGAATTGTGACTTGGACTCCAAGGAATATAACTCGTGATTTTTGAATATTACACATGCAATGTCTTTATGATTCAAATTCACAAACTAGATAACAAAATAAACGGGTGGAAATTTGTTTTGTATCAGGTCATGTGTTAGTAATATTATATAAGGAATATACAATATTAACTTTAAACAGAGAGAAATTAAATATCTATATCATACTATACTTATAAAGGAGGCATTTTTCCTATCATCTCATGCATTTGAAACCCCCACACAAATTTCCAAGCACCTCATGCATTTGAAACCCCCACATATTTTTCACCTTCAAAGTAATTAATCACTCATAATGAAAGGTTTTATAACTTATATAATATGTTTAATAAGCAATTAATGGATAGTCTACTATAAAATATCATTCTCCTTGAGTAGACACAAAAATACAAATCACATATAAAATTCACAAAGAAAACAAGTTTAAAGGTTTTGTGTTAGTTTGAGGGATTTGGACCATTTTTCGAGCAATGTTATTATGTTAAAGTTTTTAATATCTTATAAAGCTAGCATTTTTCCTTAAACCTCATGCATTTGAAACTCCCAATACCATTTTTCCTTGAACCTCATGCATTTGAAACTCCCAAGACTATTCAAATTATACAAATTAATTTATGATTAATTGAAATATTATGTTTTGTAACTCTTAAAACTCTTCAAATCATGATATTTAATTGATTATTTAAATGAAATATTTAGCATATATAAGAAATTTATAGATTACATATTGCATGTATGTCAACACAAAATGATAAATTATATGTGTAGGGTTTGAAGAGTTATGTGAGTGGCTCCATGGATGTAAGAAAGTAATTACAACTTTTCAAAATATAAATTCATGTAAACTTAAATTGGGTGCATGTAAAGTTTTAGATATTAACCAAGGTTCAAATTTAGGTATATATGTTTGTAAAGGTATACTTGAGATCATTTTTAAAGTTTATGTGTTATGCATCTTTTTATAATCACATGATAAATAAGTGAGATTGATAATTACTTCTCATGAGCTTTTGGCAAATCAATCATCAAGTTATTTATCAGTTAGAGCAATTAAGTTTGTTAACATGTATGTATATTTATGTTGTCTCTCTCTTTTTTATGTTAAGAAAATATATTTTATGTACAAGAGAATATTATTCAATAATAATAATAATAATAATAATAATAATAATAATAATAATAATAATAATATAAGAAATAAAAAATATTCAAATAAATTATTTATAAATTAGTTAAAAATATCTATAGTTTAAAATAATTTTAAATCAAAAACTTAATTCAATTTGATTCAAACACAACTTTTTATATCTTTTTTATCGTATAAATAAAATTATTATAATATTAGTTACAACTTAATATAAAAATTATTATTTCAATGATAAATACTTACAATATTGTTTTTATAACATATAATTGTTAATATTTATATTACATTATTGGGCACAAATCAAGAGTTTAAAACTCCCACTACAACTCAATAGTTTTTTTTATATAAATTTAATGTAATTTGGCTTTAAATTTTCCACTACATTAAAAAAAATTAAATTTATGGTTATTAATGTGCAATGTTTTTTTATTTTCCACTTATTTATTATATACATTGTAGCTATATTAGTAGTATATAAGTAAGTTTTGATTAAAAAATCATATTTTTGAAAAGATTTGTGATTCAAAATGAAAGAGTTGAAAAAAAATAAGTTTTGACGTAATCAATAGTTATTTCAACACAATTTTTTTTATAACAGTGTTTCTATATATCAAATGTATGTTGATTTCTAAATATTCATTTTGAATGATTTATAAGTGTTTAATAATTTTGTTTGATGTAAATGTTATAATGTTGTAGTGTTTTTATTTTATTAAAAGCTATAGTGTTTTTCATACTATTTGTTATTTGTTTTATATACGAATCGGCATACATTTTATATATAATTTCCACAACTTAAACCGTTCTATAAAATCATCAAAAGTTGTAGTATTTATTTTTTCATACTACTTTGTTTTTTTATACATAGAAATCAATATATGTTTGATATATAATTTACACAACACAAAACGATCTATAAAATCATGAATTAATATTGGAAATAACTAATGATATAAATTTATTAAAATTAATAAAACTAATATGTTAACTATAGAGTTTGTTTTTCTATTGACATTGGTTTTACATGTATAAATATTAAATCACCATTTGTTAAATGTTATTATTTTAATTAAATAATTATATATTCACGCGTAACGCTTGGGGATTCGACTAGTATACTTATAAATGAAGCATTTTTCCTTTCACCACACTCATTTGAAACTCCCATGCATTTTTTCTTTCACCGCATTCATTTGAAACTCCCATGACTTTTCAATTTCTTTCTAATAATGATTATAAGTTAGTTAATAAGATTAAATAAATATAAAACCTAAAGTGTAATCATATATAAACTAAATTTCAATATTAAAAGCATATATTTACTTCTACATACTTATAAAGCTAACATTTTTCCTTGAACCTCATGCATTTGAAACCCCATAAAAATTTGCAAACACCTCATGCATTTGAAACCTTCTATTTTAATGAATACCACTCAAAAGTCTCTTAATAATGATTAACAATTCAAAGGTTTTATAACTTCTATAATATATTTAATAAACAATTAATGGATACTCTACTATAAAAAGGTCAATCTTTTTTAGTAGACACACAAATACAAATCACATACAAAATTCACAAAGAAAACAAGTTTAAAGTTTTTTGTGTTGGTTTGAGGGCTTTGAACAATTTTTTGAGCCATGTTATTATGTTGAAGTTTTTAATTTGTAAGTTTTATATATACTAATTCTTTTTCGTATTTTCTTGATTTAAGTATTCTTTTAAGAAAATCATTGTATGTTGTGGTTGAAATTTTAATGTAAATTAGATTAGATTCATGTTATCGATCATATGTTATGGAAGGTGATATATATAATATTTAATTAACTATTGTATACATGTTTGTATGTTCATGTTGCTTCAAAACAATAATTAATTAAAAATCATGGATATGTCATATTATCCATATTATCCATGTAAGCCTTTTTTAAAATGCAAATTGTCAATCTTATCACTATATATTTTAGTATTGTTTAACATTTTAATTATAATAATAAGTGTTTTTTAAAAGTTTCTTTCACTTATCATACATACTTATAAAGCTAGCATTTTTCCTTGAACCTCATGCATTTGAAACCCCCATAAAAATTTACAAACACCTCATGGATTTGAAACCTCCTATTTTAATGAATACCACTCAAAAGTCTCTTAATAATGATTAACAATTCAAAGGTTTTATAACTTCTATAATATATTTAATAAACAATTAATGGATACTCTACTATAAAAATGTCAATCTTTTTGAGTAGATACACAAATACAAATCACATACAAAATTCACAAAGAAAACAAGTTTAAAGTTTTTTGTGTTGGTTTGAGGGTTTTGAACAATTTTTTGAGTCATGTTATTATGTTGAAGTTTTTAATTTGTAAGTTTGTTATATACTAATTCGTTTTTGTATTTTCTTGATTTAAGTATTCTTTTAAGAAAATCATTGTATGTTGTGGTTGAAATTTTAATGTAAATTAGATTAGATTCATGTTATCGATCATATGTTATGGAAGGTGATATATATAATATTTAATTAACTATTGTATACATGTTTGTATGTTCATGTTGCTTCAAAACAATAATTAATTAAGAATCATGGATATGTCATATTATCCATATTATCCATGTAAGCCTTTTTTAAAATGCAAATTGTCAATCTTATCACTTTATATTTTAGTATATGTTTAACATTATAATTATAATAATAAGTGTTTTTTAAAAGTTTCTTTCACTTATTAATAATAACAAGTGGTTTTAAAATTAATAAGCAATAATTATAAATAATAAAATCAAATTACATGGATATGTTATATTATCAATGCAAGTCTCTTTTGAAATGCAAATTGTCTATCTTATCACTTTATTATTTAGTGTATGTTTCACATTTTAATAATAATATTAAGTGTTTCTTAAAAGTCTTCTTTAACTTATTATTCATAATAAGTGGTTTAAAATTAATGAATAACAATTTTAAATGATAATAACATCAAATTATAAATTACATTTACCTATAAATAAATTGTATTTTAAATGAACATCATTATTGAAATTAGAAAATAATCGCATAAGTAAAAATATAATTAATCAATAATAATAATTGTTAAAAGTAATACTAAATAGATAATTATATTTAATTCTATTAATGAGGAATGTGGGTTGATGTCAATGAATATTATTGTTTAAAATAATTGAGATTATATATATATATATATATATATATATATATATATATAAATTAGTGTAAAAATATTATCTCAAAGTTAATGTCAATTACATAACCATTTTAAACATATATTTTTCAATATTTTAACAATATATTTTTAATCTTCGCTGCGCAATGCACGAGAATTCGTCTAGTATCTTATAAAGCTAGCATTTTTCTAAGAATCACATTGATTTGAAACTCCTTTGTCCTTTCATATTCTCAAAAACTTATAAAAGAGGCAAATTTCCAAGCACCATATTGATTTGAAACTCCCATGTTTTTTCATATTCTCCAATGACTTTTCAAATGCATTTTAGTAATGATTATTAATTGCTTACACGTCAAACATGTTATATAAGTTGTTACATGTGATTTATGAATCTTTGTTTCTCTCTTTAGTTCTTGGTTTCCTAAACATCTCACTTTGAGTGAAATTCTTTCTGCATCTTCTTAGTTTATAATGTCACCAACTTGAAACATTACAGTTTTAGCAACATTGCACCATACTTCTCCAATCACTCATGTAAGAAGAATGTTGATTACATTGTGTTTTTATATAGAAAAGGCAAAATATGATTTGTTGTGTTATGGATTTAAAAAAAATGGTGGTTGGATGTTGTATATTTAATTGTAGTGGATGTCTAATATTAGGATTTTGTTCATAATATTATTTTTATATGTTAATATCCTTTTGTTTATGTTATATGAAGATTATTATGCAATGTGGGTGTGGTAACTTTATGTTTGTAATTATATTTTAGTTTCCATTTATGGGTGGTTGTAATTGTACTTTATATTTGTAATTGTATTTTAGTTTGTATTTTACTTTGCGTTTATGGTGTTTACAGGAAGAAAAATATGAGAATGGTCGATACTTTGATTGTTGGCGTTTTTTTTGTTTTGAAAAAGTCTTGCTACACACGTTTTATCTTTGTTCCACTTATATAGAAGAAATTCTAAAATATTTACCTTTTTTTAATACTGGAATGTGATTGTCCTTTCTATTTTTTTCTTTTCGGTGCACGACACAAATGAACACAAGTAAGATTTAAAATAATTAGCATTATTAATAACTTTATTTATAAATAACTTAAAATTCCAACCAGTTTTAGTATATGAAGTATTTTCAACCAAATGCTCAATTTCCTTAACAATTAAACACCAAAAAATGTTTATAATTCTCATTTTATTAACAAATATTGTTTTTTCTCTGATAAGTAAATAAAAATTGTTATAACTATTTTCTTAAAACAACATGATAACAATAATAGCTTAAACAACATAAATTAAAAAAAAAAGATTATGATACATTGGAAAAACGATTAATGTTTGAAATTAATCATAAACGAAATAAAAAAAATGTTTAAATAAATGGTTTTCCAATTAACAATGTCAATAGTTAAAAAATGTATCAAATAAAAAACTACATTTAACTAACTAAATTCACAAACAACATATGAATGGATACCATTGAGATGATATAATCCTAAAATACATCTATCTAAATTGATTGACCATAAGTAGATGCTATTATAATGATTTGATTTTAATATATATATATATATATATATATATATATATATATATATGTCTTATGGTATATTTAAAATAATTATAATATTTTATAACATCTTAGTGCAATATTCATTTGAAACCCCCTATTTTAATTAATACCACTCAAAATTCTTCTTAATAATAACTTAAACACTCAAAAGTTTTATAACATATATATTATGTTTAATATGCATTTAATAAAAATATTACTATAAAAGGTCAATCTTTTATGTAGACAACTATATAAATCACATACAATTAATAAAGAAAACAAGCTTAAAGATTTTTGTGTTGCTTTGAAGTATTTTGACCATTTTTTTAATTATTTTATTATGGTAGAGCTTTTAGTTTATATGTTTGTTATATGTTAATTCTTTTTTTATATTTTTTTGGTTATAGTATTCTTTTAATACAATTGTTGTATGTTGTGGTTGAATCGTTAATGTAAATTATATTGTATACATGTTATCGATCATATATTATATATGTTGCTTCAAAAAATAATTAATTAAAATTCATGTAT
Organism: Lactuca virosa; assembly: GCF_052849685.1. Lineage (NCBI taxonomy): Eukaryota > Viridiplantae > Streptophyta > Magnoliopsida > Asterales > Asteraceae > Lactuca > Lactuca virosa. Next base: position 20,672,915 of record NC_136434.1, read on the forward strand.
ATGCTATATTTTCTAGGGGTGTGTATGGGTCAGTTTCGTTCAGTTATAGGCCAAAACCAAACCATAATCATTGCAATTGGTAAACAAATTTTGGTAACCAATGTGAAACGGTTAAAATTTTAGTCGTTAATGGTGTTCGGTCATCGATTAATATCGGTTAACGATAATGGTTCAAAATGATATGGAAATAAAATACATTACTATAAAATGTGAGAAACAAAAAAAAATCATTGCGATAAAACTACATTACTATAAAATGTGAGCAATAAAAAACATTGCTATAAAAAGTGAAAAATTAGAAAGTAGGTTGCTAAAATTACAAGTGGTAAATTAATGGTGATTAACTAATACCAAATTGTATAACTAAATCTAACTCAAAATTCAGTACTTTATAACTGTGACATGATTACTCTTCAGATTCTCAGTTTCCAATATAATTATATATATATATATATATATATATATATATATATATATATATATATATATATATATATATATAATTATAGTTTAGTTAATATTGTTGGATTGATTCAGTTCATTTTGTAGTGATTTGGTTTTTGATGAAAACCATAAGGGAATCATATGTATTCGGTTAATCAATATTAGAAATCACACCATCTTTTAGTAATGGTTCGATTATAATGGTTCAATTATATTGGTTGATTCGGTTTTGGTGTGGTTTTCGGTTAATATGTTCACCCTCAATATTTTCCATGTAAGTCTCTTTTGAAATTCAAATCGTCAATCTTATCATGTTATACTTATCTTGCGCAACGCGCGAGTATACGCCTAGTATACTTATAAATGAAGCATTTTTCCTTTCATCACATTCATTTGAAACTCCCATGCATTTTTCCTTTCACCGCATTCATTTGAAACTCCCATGACTTTTCAATTTCTTTCTAATAATGATTATATGTTTGTTAATAAGATTAAATAAATATCAAACCTAAAGTGTAATCATATATAAACTAAATTTCAATATTAAAAGCATATCTTTACTTCTACTTATAAAATTATGTTTTTTAACTTATAACATATTATACTTAATTTATTAGTTTTAATATATTGTTGGATGTAAACCATTATAATTTCAAAGCTATAACTTTTGAACAATTTGTATAAAATACTTAAATTATAAATTTAAATATAACATTACATGATCAACTTAAATATAAATTTTAGTTTAACTTAAACAACTCAAAGAATATTTTGTAAATAGTTAAAAGTGATAAATTGTAATGTCTTTCTAATAATTATTATAAGTTGGTTAATAAGGTTAAATAAATATAAAACCTAAAGTGTAATCATAAATAAACTAAATTTCAATATTAAAATAATATCTTTACTTCTACTTATAAAATTATATCTTTAACTTTTAACATATTATACTTAGTTTATTAGATTTAATATGTTGTTGTATGTAAACCATTATCAATTTAAAGCTATATTTTTTAAACAATTTGGACAAAATACTTAAATTGTTAATTTAAATATAACATTACAGTGTCAACTTAAATATAAATTTTAGTTCTACTTAAAAAACCCAATGAATATTCTGTGAATAGTTAAAAGTGATAAATTGTAGTGCTAAATGCAAAAACTAAATTATAATCTCAATTTAACTAAAATATTTCCACAAATATATTTTTATAATCGTTAAAAGTTTTCAAATAAGTAGCTTAAAATAACTTACAATAACAATAGTTAAAAATAACTCTATATAAATGATTATATTGTTACCATTAAAATCAAAAAACAATGTTTGATGTTTTAAATAATTATAATGATAGAAATTAAAACGTTAATCAAATAAATTTTAAAAAATTAATTAACAATAACAATAACTATAAATAACATTAAACCATATATTATGTTTAACTTTATTCATGAGTAACTCGCGGGTAGAAGTCATTCAAACGGTTGCGATTATGCAGTTATAATAGATGTATATATTATCATATAATTCAAAATAATCAATATATTATATCAATTTAGTATACGAATTATTATATCAAATTTAACAAAAATGTTATTGTTATATTTAAAAAAAACATATATTTGTAAAGATTTCAACTATATATGTGTTTTTGCGCAACGCGCGGGCATTCGCCTAGTCCTCTTATATTTTCTTTCTACCCATGTCAAATGATGACATGTGTCATATTGAATCTACTTAATAACATTTTAATCCACTTGTCACTATTTAACATTGGTAGAAAGATATTGTAGGAGGACATTTTAATCCACTTGTGATCATTTCACATCTTTATCTAAAAAAAACTCATAATTTTACTTAAATATATACTAAATTAATAATCAAATGAAAAATCTGGACCGTTCCAAATTCTTTGATTCACATTCTTAACACAATTATGAATAAATAAATTATTTGGAGAATATAAAAACTAAAAGAATCAAAATATAAAAGGAATTTTATTTGATTTTTTATTTCTATGTTTTCTTTTAAAGAGGAATAATATTTTCCATCCTTTCTATCAAATGGAAGAGTAAAGTACATGCTAGTTTTTTGAGTTGTTGAATTTGACTTTTAACTCATAGTTACTTTACGTGTATCTCTAAACATTAAATAACATCACAAGGAAAATAAGAGAAAGAAAATCAACATTATACTTTAAAGAGATCGAAGCTCGCAAGAAAAAAATGGAGAAGTAGGACGGCGACAAGAAAGAGTCACCATAGACAAAGGTTAAGGACGACAGCTTCCAATGACCTAAAAAAATTGCAAATTTTGTTTTCAATAGGGTTTTTGTCTTTCCACTCGTCTTTTTGTTGTTTTTCCATATGCGATATTATTTTATGTTATGTTTAATTTTTAAAGAGTAAACATATATTATGTGTCTGCAGAAATTTTTTTTTTAACCACCTTAACCCTTCTTAAATATATGTAACTTTATAAAAAAAATTAAAAATTGTTGTAGAATTTATGTTTTAACTTTTGGTTGACCATAGTGTCTATACCAAACTTCTAATAGAATCTGTAAAAAAAAAGTCAAAACCGAGAACGTCCATGGATACCCACAACACCAACATCGGTTTGTCCGGTTCGTCCTTGGTTACATGACATATATAACATAAAGTGAGATCACTTTACACACTTAATATTTAGGACATCAACCTATTTTTATGAATTTACAAGAGAGTAGGTCTTCCAAGGAAGAATGAACTTCATCCAAATAAGGAAATCATCGGGCAACATGAGCCCTCACTTCAAATGAGATCGAACATAACACTAAAATATGATTAATTGGTTCGAGAGGCCCTCCATATAGAAGATATTTGGGGTCAATATTTACTCCAATAAATTGCAAATTAGATAGTCATAGAAATTGATGAGTTTGTAAACTTAATGAGTTTGTAAAGTGTTTTCTCATTAACCTTCAATGAAAGAACTATACATAATATATACAAGAGATATATAACCAAGTATCTAAATAAATTAACTAATACTTGTTAACTAACTGTGACCAACTAACTCTAGTTAACTAACAAACTATTTGTAACAAACTATTTATAACAAACTAACTGCTAACTGCAGTAACTAACAAGTCAATATAAACATTTACTTATTACAAACTACACCAATACCCCCTCAAGTTGGAGGACGAGGAATCATTCATATCTTGGAAATTGAATCAATATGATCAACTACTCATAAAGATTTGGTAAACATATCCATTGGTTGTTGTTTGGTTGGAATATGGGACAAAGAGATCAAACCAGATTGTAACTTTTCCCTTACAGAGTGATAGTCCAAATCAATGTATTTAGTACATTCATGAAAGACAAGGTTTTTAGCTATGTATATTGCAACCATGTTATCACATTCGAGGGATATAGGCTTAATGTCATGTATGTCAAACTCTTTCAAAATTATGCTTAGCCATGCTAACTTAAAACACACCCTCCTCATAGATTTGTATTATGCTTAAGCTAAAGATAAAAAAAATAATGGTTTAATTTTAAGATTTCCAATAAATAGGAATTCTTACCATGTTGATCAAATAACCACTCACAAATCTTCTTTTTGATGAACATGTCCAATCAGAATCATAAAAAGCTTCTGGCTTGAAATCTTATATGTTATTAAGAAAAATCCCTTGAAACATAGTTCATTTCAAGTATTTTAGAACATGTAAAGTAGAATTCATATGACATTGAGATGGTTGATTGTTAAATTGACTGAGTAATTGAGTGGTAAAAGCAATATCATGACGAGTATGTAAGAGGAACTTTAGTTTGCCTATTAATTGCATGTATTCTATGGGATTGGGTAATGGTGTGTCTTTAATGAATAAAGAACCCAATTTGCTTTGAAGAGGAGAAGAAACTAATTCAGAATCAATGATTGAATATGAGTCTAAAAGATCCTTGATGAACTTGTGTTGATGCATGATCATGCCATCTTTAACATGTATAAATTCCAATCCCATGAAGAAATTATAACATTCATAAATTTCACAAAAATTTTAAACTTTTTCAAACATCCAAGAATCATTATTTATTACAAAATGTTTTCAAAATAGTTTCATATCAGAGTATCGCAGAAATCAAAATCATAAAATGTGAGGAGGTGTACGATCACGCCTTTGCCTTCCCGCGATCATCCGAAGTACCTGAAACAAAATCCAAAACTGTAAGCCCGAAGCTTAGTGAGTTCCCCCAAAATACCCATACACACAACAATATGAATATAATCACAAACAACATACTATGGGTCCAGTCAACCATTGGGTTGGAATACCTCAGGCCCTCAACCATCAGGTTGGAATGCCAACATACTATGGGTCCAATCAACCATCGGGTTGGAATACCCTAGGCCCTCAACCATCGGGTTGGAATGCCAACATACTATAAGTCCAATCAACCATTAGGTTGGAATACCCCAGGCCCTCAACCATCGGGTTGGAATGCCAACATACTATGGGTCCAATCAACCATCGGTTTGGAATACCCCAGGCTAGCAAGAAAACATGTGCACATATATCATGTAAGCACATAACAGTCTACAGACAGTCAAGCTGATCTAGCAGATCACTAAGCATAGCATCATCCTATCTACCAGGATACCGATCTAACCGACCATAAGCACATAGAAACATCCTATCTACCAGGATACTGATCTAACAGATCATACTAATAATAAAGCAGGATAACAATCCAAAGGGTCGGCCTTGGTGCCTTCGACCCTTGAGTATAGTGAGGAAAAGTCACCTCACAATGTCGAACTGTAGTGATAAGATCAAAATCCCGAATCACAGCCACGAACTCCACCACCTATAACCACCATAGGACCAAGTCCATCAAAATCCCAAATTACCAGAATACCCTCAGGAGTCAAACTTGGTCAACCCTTGGTCAAAGTCAAAGTCAGCCCTTGGTCAAAGTCAAAGTCAAAGTCAAACTTGGTCAACCCTTGGTCAAGGTCAACAGTCCATGTTGACCCAACTCGTTGAGTGCACCTAGCAACTCGTCGAGTTCCTCCAGAACTCAGAAACCGCGAAAACCTGAGTCAACTCGCCGAGTTGCCAAGCAACTCATCGAGTCCATGCAATGTCCAGAAGATTGGAAAAACCCTAACCAACTCGTCGAGTTCACTCAGAATCCAGAAATCGGGAAAACCTTACTCAACTCGTCTAGTTGGTTATCCAACTCGTCGAGTTCCTTCAGCCATTCACATTCAGCTCATTCCAGTCAAGTCCATAGCTCCAAACTCCAGATCTAGCTTCCTAGGGTGAAGTTACCACGTAAAGTTGCTAACTTTACGTGCATGCAAGGTCTCAAAAGGCTTAAAACACCAAAACTAAGTCTAAGAAGAGGTTTAGGGCATGGAGAAGGGCCAAAGCTTGATAAAGTCGATGACTTTATGACCATGGGGCCCTAGAGGAGTCCAGATTTGAAACCATGTCCTTGTGACAAGCTCAAACCCGAAAGTGACTCCATTTTGCACTAGAAATGACCATTTTCTTTCACAAGGGAAGATCTAAGCAATGAGAAGTCAAGGTATGAGCTTTATACCTCATATTGGTTGCCAATACAAAGTACATAACGGATCTACAATCTTCTTCTTGATCCAAGCTTCTCAAACTTCAAGTTTCCTTTCAAAAGAGCACCCAAAATGACTTCCACGCTCACACACTCACACAATGGGGAGATTAGGGTTTTCTCTGGTAAGGGGACTATGAAAGGGGATGTGAATGAACCATAACATTCTTTAAATAGGGTGCAAACCCTAAAAATTTAGGGTTTTCATATCCAGCTCCAACTCATCGAGTTAGGTCCTTCAACTCGTCGAGTTGGTCCCATAATCCACGCGGCCATAAGGGTTCCTACACGACGAGTTGGGGCCTTCCAACTCGTCGAGTGGGCTTTCTAAAATGCCCAAAATCCCTATAATTTCATCCCTGGAAATCGAGATGTTACAACTTTCCCCCACTTGAACTAGGCTTCGTCCTCGAAGTCTGCTGCGGTGAACAACTCCGGATAATGCTCTTGCATTTCAGCCTCCGGCTCCCAAGCCTACTCGGACCCCTTCTGATGTTGCTACTGTACCTTTACCAAGGTATCTCCCTTCTACGCAGAACCCTTACCTTTCCTTCTAAGACAGCCACCAACCTCTCGACGTAATTCAGGCACTTATCAACCTGTATACCACCTAATGATACAACGACATCCCCGTCTTACACGTACTTTCGTAACTGTGAAACATGGAAACTGCTATGAATCTGACTGAGCTCCTCTGGAAGATCCAATCTATGCACCACCCTGCCAACCTTGGCAACAACCCAAAATGGCCCGATATATCTGTTGGATATAGTGTCTAAGTCCATAACTTTATTTGGTATGTACTTGACCCGACCCGGCATGGTCCATTTGGGTTGCATGGCATTGCAATACTTGGATAGACTAAATGAGAGAATAAGGCACTTATGATTATTAATATATTATAAGTTCTAATATATTAATAATAGTATTATTTAATTAGTATTGATCAAGTATTAATCTAGTATTAATTTGGTGATCAAAGTGAGACTAATTAAATATATAGGGTTGATTATGACAATCATCAATTCTTTTATGGTGGATTAATGATCCATGGTTTATGGGTTATGGATGTAACCATATGGAGCTCCATGGATAGTCCATGGGAGTTACAAATCCATGGGTCATGGGAAATCAAGAGTCATGACAATTAAGGGCATTCATGTGTAAACCCTAATTGTGACAACACTATAAAAGGAACCCTATGGCTAGCAAAATCATGAGCTAGTGGACCTAGTGTTACTAGAGAGGGCATAACCGATTTTGAGTGCTAGAGGTATTCTCTCAAGTTATTCCAAGTCTTGTGGTGTTGTGTGAAGCATTTGAGGCACAACATTTGGGGTGCTAGGCTCACAAAGTCTTGAAGGAATCCAAGCAACAACAAGGTATGTATTTCTACTAGTTTTATGTTTTATGTAATCCCCATGCCATGCTAGTTAGGAAATAACCTTGAAAAAGAAATTTGCATGTATATAGAGAAAACATAGATTCAAGGTTATTAGGGTTGCATGTACACTTAGGAAGTGTTAGAATGCTCAAAACCCATCAGTGGTATTAGAGCCTAGGATTGTTTTCTGTATACTTGATGCAAAACTGCTTAAAAAATCGAAAATTCTGCATTCTGACGACTGGACTCGCCGAGTCCATGGGGAGGACTCGCCGAGTCCATGAACAAATTCATCCTACTCGACGAGTAGAATAATGCACTCGGCGAGTAGGAGCGTGCTGGGCAGTTTTTTCGAGTTTTGTTGCTGGAAATGGATTAAGATCATTATCCCAATCTGTTTTGGACTTGTAAAATCTGTTTTTCAAAATGATAATGATTATGTTAACCCATTTTACATGACTTTTATCAATTTTCAAGTATTGTATATGTTTATATGATTTTCTTGAAATTGTTTGATATGAATATTTGTTCTTATGAGTTTTTAGAAGATCATAGGAATTTTGTGTAACTTACATGCTTGTTTAATTCATGATCTTAATGCTAATGATGGTGTCCATAACTTGTCCTCAAGTTATGGATAACCAAAAGTCACTTCTTTTAATTATGATTAAAGAACTAAAGAGGTTTCATAAAATGAAGAGTCTTCATTTTATGAACCATTAAAACTCATAAGTTACAAATTGAAGAGACTTGGAATAGTTTCAATTCTTGCCCTCAAGTTTTGGAATTTGAAAAGCCTTACACTTTAATTCCAAATTGAACTCTTAGAATTTTTTAAAGGTAAAATTCAAGCTTTATGGACTTCATTAAATTAATTAAAGTGTTTAATTAAAAGAGTTAATAATTCCATAAAGACATGGTTTAAGTTTAATTAAATTAAGTATAGTTTAATTAATAGATTAAACCACCAAGTATTTTAAATGTTTAAAATACACCCTTATACTATTATTATAATTTTAATTATATAGATATGTATAAGAATATGTCATTCTTACCGTTAGTAGGCCTCATTCACGAAGCCGGTCTATAAGGGGGGTATAAGGTTGTTGCCTATAAAATGGTGACTTAATGGGTGTCCACTCTCACCCACCGCTTCCTTGATCGGTGGAGGGTCGTTAGCCGAACGGGTAGGATACGACTTTAAATACTCGTTAAAAGTATAATGAATTATAAAGTAACTATACATTATAAATTCCCAATCTTAGTTACTTTAGGAAAATGTGAAATTGGTGCTAGCCCATAAAATTACACTTTGTACCTTACCAAGTCGTTAGTGGAGCGTGTGTGGTTAACCGGCACACTAACATGGACTAGTAAGAGTGGCAAAGGGTAACTTGACTTTATTATAGATCGGTGGAGCGTGTGTGGTTAACCGGCACATCGATTAGGTAATATTGTTGAGGGTACCAAGTCAATTTGTATGGTTATTCACACCTTGTTTGTGATCCTCGGCATCCCAGTCACAAACTTGAGAGGGCACAATCGAGATTCAAACATGCCATTGAAAGTTCAATGTATCTCAAAAGATCTAGGAGTTTCAAATCCAATTAAAAACTTAATTATATTTCGTTTTTATGGTAGGAAATTGGTAAATCGTCATTTACCTACCTTCAACTATTTTATAATTTGGATTACGGCATCCCTCTTCTAGTTATAAATAGGTTGTTGGGTCCTAGCCTTAATATTTCATATTGGGTGTTATATTAAGGACTTTAAATCAACTAACTTGAATTTCTCGAATTATAGATGTCTAGTTTAGACAGCTATGGTCTTCCCAAATCTTTAGGAAGAAGTTTTCTAATGAAGATGATATCCCGAATGGCAATCAAGGTGAAAGATCAATCCCTTTGTTATGCATTAGTGGGACTGGAAATCATACTTCACTTCCTCCACCTCCTCCAATAAATCTCCTTATCCCACAAGTTTCAAGACATGATAAGTTCTAAGTCACTCAATCCCTATTGGCAAACAAAGTCTATATGTGCTTAGGTCTTGGAGATTAAGTCACATATTGACAAGCCGGGAGAGTAGGGTGTCGAAGTCTCAAGGTAGCTGGCTGTTGACTTGGTCACTCCCTGATAACAGATCACGACATGACCCTTAATGATCTTACCTATTTGCTTGATGATGCTGAATCAGCAATGATTTGGAGCATTGGTAAAGCAAAATTTGATTGGAAGATCAACTTCCCAAACTTCCATGGACATTGACAATGGTAACATTGGAAGTCCAGAAAAACTTTCTCTTCCCAATTGAAAGGGATTGGCCATAGTCAACTCGGTTGACCAAATGGTAAAGAGAAAGGCTAAGTCTGTGATAGTCCCGTGTACCGTTTCCAAAGAGTCCATATGTTTCTGTTGCCAAAGGAAGGGCATTGGTTGCGAAGCTGCCAAATTTACCTAAAAGTCCATAAGGATAGTAAAGTCAAATGTTTGACTCTACTTCAGGTAAAGTCCATTGTCTAACTCTATTAAGTTTCTATTCTGAGATTCTTATTGCATGATGTGACTGGGTCACATGTTGATGTTTTAAGAATCAAAGAAAAGTGAAGAAACTTAAAGGAAGTATATGCTGATTCTGATCGCGAAGAGGGATTTTGATCGCATGGTTCGGTGATCAGAATTTTGAGCTATTACTTAAGAGTTGAGACATATTGCTTAGGAATAGATAACAACAAGGTTTTCATATGGGTTGTAAGGATAAGTTTTCCGCAAAGTTTTAAAATAAAGAAAAGTTTTGATTTTATTTATTTTAAGTATCCTTACAATGGCATTTGTGAAAAATTGTTGATTATATGTTTCCATTAATAGCAATATTTGAAATGGATTTGATTCTTTCATTTGTGGTAGTATCATAATTTACCAAATAAGGAAAAATTCTCATCGCCCAAGTTTCAGTTAGATAGAAACTTGGAATCATGCAACTTGTATTGTATGATGAATGAGAAGTTTTCGTCCTTGGGAAATTAAGACTAATTCCTTGTTCACATGTACATGTGAGTCAAGTGAAGGACTAAAAGATTGGGTACACTTGGTTGTGTGCCGGTCAGGTCCACCACAAAGATAGATAAGATTATTCGTTATGATTTACTAAAGTTTAGTAAATATGGTTATGCTTACGAGTTTAAGTGTAATTCTGAAACATTGGAAAAGTTTCAATGTATGGCAGAATGAATAAGAAGAATCAAATAAGGCAGAAAGATAAAATTTTCTCCAATCTGAAGAGATGGGAGAGTACTTGTGTATTTTGTTTTATGATTATCTTAGTGATTATGGAACCATATCACAATTGATCCTCTAAGGACACCTTAGTGTGTTTGTTGCCTGAGGAGAGGAATAGTGAATTGTTGAAATGGTTAAATCAAAAGATAATTCATACTTCGTGCCAAAAACAAATCCTGAGTTATACTCCAAGATTGTAACTTGAGTGACATAGTCTTTAGAAAGTTCATAACACTTGTCAAATGTAGGGTAAGATGTTTCCTATTCTTGTACATTTGAGATTGGTAAGTTGTGATGTTTTGGATAAAACAAAGACCAGCTAAGACCAATAGTGAGAAGTGTTTAACTTGATAAGAATCCGCACTAGATCTTGAATATTTGTTTTGTCAAGGAATGGTTCTTGACAAAGAGAAGTCTTATATGTCAAGAGGATAGTGGGAGTCTAAATGATTCTGAAATAGTTTCAAGAACTAAATCAAGAGTTTTGTTAATCACTAGCCCACGACTTGAGGTTTGTAACCTATCGTGTTGACATATTCTTGTTTCTGTGTCTATTCCAGTTGAAAGTTGATTATGCTTGTGAGTTCTATGAGTTCTCAATTGTTTGCATAACAAACCGGAAGCAATGGTGGGCATTGTGCTACCAGGTGGCAAGAAATTAAGATTGCACAAGTTCAGTCCCTATGAATTTGGAAGTGTCACTAACCTAGTCCTATGATTATGGTTATGACAAATTCACATGGATAGGAACACATACACCATAAAATCTAAGTGTCATAAGGTTTTTCTTCGATTCATGAAAATGATGGTGAGGAAACGCTTCCACTAAGAAGATTTTAAGTAGATAGCGGTTGTGATATTTGCATTCTCATATAGTTAGTGGAGCGTGTGTGGTTAACCGGCACACTAACTAGTGAGAATTGCAAAAGGTCTAGACAAACATGTGAGCTATCTAAGGAAAGGTGTATGTTTTTGATAAAGTCTTATCAAAGCAATCTAGTATCAGAAATATGAACTTTGGTAAGAAAGTCAATAAAGTATTGATTTCTAGAAGTCCAATAGATTTCTGAGTAAATGTCAAAGCTAGTGGGAGCATAAAGTGTTATGCTGGTAATCATTATGCTAGTGGGAGCATGATGATTATGTTAAATATTGCAGGTTAGCAATGTTAATTATAGAAAACAAAAGTTTCAATTCGCCTTGAAAAAGTTGTTTTGCTATAATTAAGGGAGAGGATTTTATACTTCACTCCAATTCTACAAGCTTAGATTGAGAATTTAATCTACTTTAGTCAAGAATATATATGAATGTTATGTTGGAATGGTTTAACATAAGGAAATTCTATATATGTTGCGTTCTCAAAATTCGATTATGATTACGGCATCCCTCTTCATAGTTCGAATTATGAAAACATGGCAAATAAAAATTTTATAGCATAAATCATGTCCCATATGTTTTGGGTATAGGTTTGATTACATGTGCTATAATATTCATCCATTCTAAATTTTCCAAATGCCTAGGGCATTAAGATGGAAAAAGGAATAGAACTGGAAATGACTAAAATGATTAAGCAAAGTTGTCGAGGACAATCTGAGGTTTACCAAAGATTGGTTGCTCATGGACAATTAGAAGTATAGAGTAAGGACCATATTGACATATTTTGAAAAGAGACAACTCTTGTTCAGAAGTGATGGTCAAAATGGTAATATGGAATTGTCTCCATAGGTGGAAGTTATTCTTTGAATTTGTGTAAGATTAAAGAACTTAATGCTAAGAAGGATGTTCAAAGGAATGTACTTTGAATTTGAGACTTCATTTCCATGGAATTGTTTTCCATTGGAATACTTTGTAATTTCTGTTGCCAAGTCTTTGTGACTTCTGTGCATAGTCATTACAAGGGGATCATTGCATATAAGTTTAGAATCTAACAGATTACAGTAGATGGCAAGAGTTTGGTATTCTTTCATTTACAACGAGGATTGGAATTGTGAAATTAGCATCATTGGAATATTGTCAATTGATCTATTTCACAAAGAGAGGACCATATGTAAACATAGTATGCATACTTGGAGTATGGCATAATTGTTGTTTGGAAAAACATAGTGTACATGCTTGGAGCATGGGACAACTAGTGTTTTAATTCAAGCATAAAGTTGATTAATCGAAACATAAATAATGAGTAATCAATATGGTGCTTAAATAAAAGGTGTTTTTATTTACACTCAAAGTGTTGGGGCCATATAAGATTAGTATTATTCTTATGTTTCACTTTGCATGTTTTGACTTCCAGAATAATTATGTTATGGTATATATCATATTATTCAAACCATCCACAGTCAGTCATATGTTGGAAGTAGATATGAATCAAGACTGTCATGAATTTGGCTTGTATGATTTGTCTAAAGTGCTTTAGACAATGCAATGGTTGCTACAACATTCATGAGTACTCATAAGGGCTGAGTATTGGATCCAACCCACGCTCACTTGCATCACTTCATGGAATTTATCTCGAGTGATCGTGAGACGGTAATATCATATAAATCTTCAAACCTAGATATATGAGTTGTTGACTATGAGTTGGTTATTCATTGATTGTACGAAAACGCATTGGTAACTCGATGTTATAAAACGTGCCTTTGTGAATAATTCAACAAGTAGTTAGTACAAGCATATCAGTCGAAGTTTATCTGTTCCTTCTAGAAATAGAAGCGATATCTGGGCCCCTCGATGATTTGGTTTTGACTTATGTACCGGGCCCGGTCAGAACCTAATTGATGTGTTCAATTTAGTTCTATGTCGAAACAAATCAGAGATCGAGAAACAAATGTTGGACAATAAGTAAGACCATGTTCCATGTGTTTGTCCGGCTGATATCATGAGAACAGAGGATTATATGATCACTTATCTTAAATGGCGTATCATCATCATCTCAGTTCCGAGAGACTTTGAAAGAGCTACGATTGCTAGTCGGATTTTGAAGTCATATTTGCAAATATAGTTATTAGACTTATCCAAGTGGGAGACTGTTGGATATAGTGTCTAAGTCCATAACTTTATTTGGTATGTACTTGACCCGACCCGGCATGGTCCATTTGGGTTGCATGGCATTGCAATACTTGGATAGACTAAATGAGAGAATAAGGCACTTATGATTATTAATATATTATAAGTTCTAATATATTAATAATAGTATTATTTAATTAGTATTGATCAAGTATTAATCTAGTATTAATTTGGTGATCAAAGTGAGACTAATTAAATATATAGGGTTGATTATGACAATCATCAATTCTTTTATGGTGGATTAATGATCCATGGTTTATGGGTTATGGATGTAACCATATGGAGCTCCATGGATAGTCCATGGGAGTTACAAATCCATGGGTCATGGGAAATCAAGAGTCATGACAATTAAGGGCATTCATGTGTAAACCCTAATTGTGACAACACTATAAAAGGAACCCTATGGCTAGCAAAATCATGAGCTAGTGGACCTAGTGTTACCAGAGAGGGCATAACCGATTTTGAGTGCTAGAGGTATTCTCTCAAGTTATTCCAAGTCTTGTGGTGTTGTGTGAAGCATTTGAGGCACAACATTTGGGGTGCTAGGCTCACAAAGTCTTGAAGGAATCCAAGCAACAACAAGGTATGTATTTCTACTAGTTTTATGTTTTATGTAATCCCCATGCCATGCTAGTTAGGAAATAACCTTGAAAAAGAAATTTGCATGTATATAGAGAAAACATAGATTCAAGGTTATTAGGGTTGCATGTACACTTAGGAAGTGTTAGAATGCTCAAAACCCATCAATATCCGGGACCCAACTTCCCTTCTTCCTAAAGCGGATCACACCCTGATAACCTCAAGTTCTCGCCAGAAACAGAATCATAGATTATACGCGGCTGTAGATAATTCCTGGCTTCTGAGAGCTGACAAGATAACACTTCCTTTAGCTCCCGAACCAACATACATAAACAACCAGCTAAAAAGAATGAACACTCATACCTGGCCCAATCAGCCTCGGGTAGGAATACCAGGCATGCCTACGATGGGTCCAGTCATCCCAAGGATGGAATACCCTCTTATCACGCACATGTTTGGCCCAATCAACCCTCGGGTTGGAATACTAAACACGTCAGGTCCAATCAATCATAGGGTCCGGTCATCCTCATGATGGAATACCCTAGATTTAAATACCACTATATACATAACTCAGGTCTAAACCCCTAACTTGAGATCCAAGGACCTATCCTTGCATCTTGTCTAAAATCCTCTGATTCGTCGCAACCGATTACAACTCACCCGAACCTCAACAATACATCCATTCCAAAAACGCTCCAACAGGAGAAATGAACCATTACGATCCCTAAGCCCACATCCTATTACGGGAATACTCCTACATGGTCCTCAACATAGGTCTGGATTGCCTCTGAGCCCACAGCACGAGTCTGGTATACCCTTCCTGTCCCTCAGCTCATGACTGAAACGCTCCCGATAACTATCAATACTATCGCCAATCCATCAGCCGCCCAGCACTCCAGGCCTATAGGTACTCACCTTCCTCCATTGCCCAAAAGGCCTAATCATTGTCCTTCATAACATCAAACAAGCACCACAATACTTAAACCCTACCCTGCACGATTGCCTTAAAGAACGAGTTGCTACCCAAGAGTTTTCAGGCTCTCCTACATGACCACCGACAGTCCCTACGGGCACTTTATAGGTGATAACCAGTAAGTGTAGATAACATAGGGTTCAACCGGTTATTATCACAAAGCAGCATGCTCAATACCCGAACGTAGACCTAACAGAATACATACAGAGTCTTCAGCATGACTGGACCGCCTCACCAGGCCTTCAGCCTATCTGGACCACTCTCAGAACTTGCAGCGTGTCTGGATCGCCCCGTTGGCCTTCAGTCTATCTGGGCCGTCCTAGGTCGGTTGAGCAAAACCCTGAACCCATCCTGGTGCCCTTTCCATAAATATCCAGCTCTCCCCCACTTGGGGTTCAAACTCTTAATTCAATTCGCAGACCATAATCCCGACCTAACCATTCTGGAAACCGTACTCCGAACAGTAACAGACAACACCTTCAATGGCTGACGCTCCATCTGTGAATTCCCAATTCTCCCCCACTTAGATCACTAATCACTACCCACTGGTGGCGACTAATACACGACTTAACTTGTCCTAACCATGTATTACCATACTTAACCTTGGAATGAATGACCTATGCAAAACAATCCTCCCGACACGGAGCAATCGATCTTCAAGAGAAATCCGAATCCCAGCTGAATACTTCTGTATTTAAAAATTACAATTACTTACCCTGGAATAGCAATTCTCTACCCTACTTCTCATCCTCAAATGCATCCCTGGATCCTAACCATCTACAACCCTTTGATACTAAATTCCCCTAACCCTCCTATGTCCTAGCGTCTCATGTAGAAGGCAAATGAAAGTTCACAATACAATCATAAACAATAAGATAAGAGGTAAGGACATACCATTCGCCACGTCAGGTGCTGTCCTGGCCTCCTCGGCAGTAAGCTGGAAGGCGCGTCCCCGAGCCCTCAGGGGCTCTGCTCTACCCTGACTCCCGTCGGCAATCCTTAAGGTAGCCGGCGTTGGAGCCGATGATGGCCTGGCAGCTAGTAAGGGACACTGGGCCTTCATATGGCCCACCTGCTCGCAATGGTAACAAAGTCTGACTCCATAACCTAGAGTCTGCTGCCTATAATCCTTCGCGATGTGAATCTCCTTGCCACACTTGTGGCATCTTGAAGAAGATCAGCAAACCCCAGCATGCACCTTGCCGCACTTCCCGTAAGTTCGACCCCTCTGACTCTTCGGCCTGGAAACAGCGGCCCTAAATCGTTTCGGCGCAGACTATGACTGCACTCGGGCCTGCCTCTGCTCCCTCAACTGAAACTCAATCTCCAATTCACGCCGCCTGGCGGCCTCCTATAACTCTAGCAAAGTATCACATCTTTGTGTGGACATGAACTGTCTGATGTCCGTCTTGAGCATGCTTAGATATCGAGTCATCTAAGCCTGCTTCGAAGCAAACTCAGGGTAGAACATCGCCCTCTCCTTAAACATGCGGGTGATCTCCGTCACCGACTCCGTACCCTGTCTCATCTCTAAAAAATCCTGAGCCAACCTCTCCTGCTCGACCCACGGAATGTATCGAGTACGGAACAACTCCCTGAACGGACCCCATGTAACCGCAGCTCTCTGCTCGTCAGAATACGACCCGGTAATCAACCTCCACCAATCCTTTGCTCTGGACCTCAGCAGGTTCAGAGCACACCTAACCTTCTGGTCAGCACGGCAGGAACAAGTGAAGAAACATCCCTCCACATCAGATAACCACCTAATGGCTACAATCGGGTCCTGAACTCCCTCGAAAGTCGGCGGCTTCGTGTTATCGAAGTACCGATACTGAAAGGCCCGACCTGCCCCCGCACCTGTGGCTGCCACGACTGCGGAGTTTGCAGCAGCCGCAGTCTCAACAATGGTTGTGTAACGCCCGGTTCCTAGTACGTATTATAAATTTAAAGATTTTATGTTTTTACTCTGGTACTCGGCGAGTTGGAGGCCCAACTCGTCGAGTAGACAAGACTTTGGACATGGGTTTTGATGGGTTTTATACAAACAATCCTATGTGTGCATGCAACCCTAATTTGGATCTATGTTTTCACTATTAGATAGACAACATTATGAACACATGAATAAAACCCTAATGTAGCTTGCTATTTTCGAAATTCATATATAAGGTTAGATCACATACCTCTTGTTGTTATATTGCAATAACAACTTAAATCTTCAAACCCTAAGTCTTGAAAGCAAGCACCACAAGTGTAGTGCCTCTAATGGCTCACAAACACCACAAGCAATTGGAGAGGCTATAGAGAGAGAAGGGGAGAGGTAGAAATCAGCCTTGGGATCTCTTAGAAGCAAGTGGACGAATTCTTAAGGCCTTAGGGGTCTTTATATAGGGTTGAGATTAGGGTTTCAGTCCTTATCCTTATCTAGTTGCTTGCCCATCAAGCAATCATAAGATAAGCCTTGATAACCCTTATCTCTTGGACCTTTGGACGATTTCAAGGATATCTTATCCCTTGAATTCGTCCATCCTACAACTAGGATAACCATTGCCCTATTTTGCAACTATCACATAATTACAATTCAGTCCCTCTAGTTTAATTAATTACACTTGATCACAAAATTAATTCCTAATTAATTATTGACCAATATTAATTAAACAAATATGATTCCACCTTTAATATATTATTATTATAATATATTAATAGATCATAATAACCTCTCTCTCTATTTATTTCTCCAGTGAAGTTGCTTTGGTGAAGGCAACCCAAAAGGACCATGCACAACCGGGTCAAGTACTTACCAAATATGATTACGGGCGTAGACACTAATCCAACAGTCTCCCACTTGGATAAGTCTAGTAACCACAAATGCAACGTACAACTCGATTAGCAATCGTAGCTCTCAAAGACGCTATCGAACTCTGATCTTATCAGTAACCCGTCCTTTAGATAAGGGATCGTACAGTCCTCTGTTTTGATATTGTGCGGACAATTTTATGGAACTAATTGTCCAGCAGAAGGTTTCTCGATCTCAGATTCATTTGACATAAAACTTAATTGAACACATCAATTCAGTCCTGACCGGGCCCGACACATAAGTCAAATCAAATCATCGAGCGGCCGTGATATCGCTTTTACCCTCTTAGGATAGAAGTAACAGATAAACTTCGACTTATATGCATTTACTATTTACTAATCAATCACACACAACAATGCGTTTTATGACATCAATTTACTGATGCGATTTCGCATTATCAATGTACAACCAATTAGTAAACAATAAACCATATATCTTGGTTTTAAGACCATATGATATTATCGTCTTGCGATCACTTTTGTCACATTCCATAAAGTGATTCCAGCAAGCGCGGGTTTATTCCAATGCTCAAAACTTGTTCATAAGCACTCATGAACGTTGTAGCAAACCTTTGCTATGTCTAATACCATTTAGACAATCTACACACCAATTCATGACAATCTTCATTCATACCTACTTCCAACATATAAACGATTGTGGACTGTTTGAATAATTCGATTATTCCTAATAAACTCAATTATTCTGGAAGTCAAAACATGCAAAGTGAAACAATAGTTAAACAATTAACATAAGACAGTAACTTTACTCATAAATAATACTCCTTTATTTAATCATCAAACGTCAATTACATTTATCTATTACATGTTTCTAAAACTATCTAATCCAAACTAATATCATCCTTCAGCCCAATGCTCCTAGCGTGCTGCAAGTGCTTAACCCTACTCAGTCCCTTCGTAAGAGGATCTGCTGGGTTATCTTCTGATGATATCCTCTTAACTACGAGTTGTCCTTCTTCTACTCGATGTCTAATAAAATGATACTTTCTGTCGATATGCCGAGATCTACCATGATCCCTCGGTTCCTTGGTCAAGGCAACCGCTCCTTCATTATCACAGAAAATTTCCATAGGCTCCTTTATGGCAGGCACAACTCCAAGGTCACCAATGAAGTTCTTCAACCATATCGCCTCCTTTGATGCTTCGCTCGCTGCAATGTACTCTGATTCGCACGTTGAATCAGCTACGGTTTCTTGTTTGGAACTTTTCCAAGTCACTGCTCCTCCATTAAGGGTAAAGACCCAGCCCGACTGCGAACGGTAGTTGTCTCTATCGGTCTGGAAGCTGGCGTCACTATACCCTCGCACCTTTAAGTCATCACTCCCTCCGAGGACTAAGAACCATTCCTTGGTCCTCCGAAGGTACTTAAGTATATTCTTGACCGCAATCCAATGAGCTTTTCCCGGGTTCCCTTGATATCTACTGACCATGCTCAAAGCAAAGGCCACATCAGGGCGAGTACAATTCATAGCATACATGATCGAGCCAACTGCGTAAGCGTAAGGTACTCGGCTCATCTCTGCTATCTCGGCTTCGGTACTCGGACTTTGAGTCTTACTCAACTTGGCATTACTCTGTATCGGTAGTTCTCCCTTCTTCGAGTTTTCCATACTAAAACGTTTTAGTACCTTATCCAAATAAGTATTCTGACTAAGTCCTATTAGTCTCTTACTTCGTTCTCTCACTATCCTTATTCCCAAAATATAGGAAGCCTCTCCGAGGTCCTTCATAGCGAAGCACTTCCCGAGCCAGGACTTAACTTTCTGCAGAGTCGGGATGTCGTTTCCTATGAGTAGTATGTCATCAACATACAAAACGAGGAAGCTAACTATACTCCCACTGGCCTTGACATATACACATGATTCATCTTCGCTTCGTACAAATCCAAACTCTTTGACTTTCTCATCAAAGCAAAGATTCCATCTGCGAGATGCTTGCTTAAGTCCATAAATGGACTTCTCAAGCTTACACACTCTATTGGGATGCTTCGGATCGACAAAACCCTCTGGCTGAGCCATGTAAACATCCTCAGCCAACTTCCCATTAAGGAAAGCGGTCTTGACATCCATTTGCCATATCTCATAATCATGAAATGCAGCAATGGCCAACATCACCCTAATAGACTTTATTTTCGCAACTGGTGAGAAGGTCTCATCGTAGTCAACTCTGGGAGTTTGAGTAAAGCCCTTCGCCACCAGTCGTGCCTTATACGTGTGCACATTCCCGTCCACGTCGGTCTTCTTCTTGAAGATCCATTTGCACCCAACCGTCTTACGTCCGGGCACATTGTCAACCAAATTCCAAACTTGGTTGTCATAAATGGACTGAATCTCGCTGTCCATCGCCTCTTTCCATTTTGCAGACTCTGGGCCTGCCATGGCTTCCTTATAGCTATTAGGTTCATCTAGATTTATTAGTGTACCATCACTAATATACGTGTCCCCTTCGGTAGTAATATGAAAACCATAAAACTGGGGTTGAACTCTAACTCTTTCGGAACGTCTAAGAGGTAAGGACTCGTCAATTGGTTCAACCGGAGTTTCCTCCTCGGGTTGAGCGCCAGCGGTAGAGGTTCCTTCATCGCTTGATTCTTGAATCTCTTCAAGATCGATTTGCCTCCCACTGTCTCCTTGGCTTATGAGTTCTCGCTCTCGGAAAACCCCTCTCCTCGCAACGAAGACAACATTGTCACTCGGTCTATAGAAGAGATATCCAAAGGATCTCTGCGGGTAGCCGATGAAAATACATCGCTCACTACGAGGTTCGAGCTTGTTGTGAGTCTCTCGTCTTACGAAAACTTCACAGCCCCAAACCTTGATATGTGCCAACGAGGGAGCTTTCCCTGTCCACATCTCATGAGGTGTTTTGAAAACCTTCTTTGTAGGGACTCGGTTAAGGATATGG
The DNA here is from genome assembly GCF_052849685.1 of Lactuca virosa. Classification (NCBI taxonomy): domain Eukaryota; kingdom Viridiplantae; phylum Streptophyta; class Magnoliopsida; order Asterales; family Asteraceae; genus Lactuca; species Lactuca virosa. Next base: position 20,694,039 of record NC_136434.1, read on the forward strand.
GCGGCAGTCTCTAAGGCATACCCCCAGAATGAGATAGGTAGTGAAGCACGACTCATCATAGAACGGACCATGTCTAACAAGGTTCGATTACGCCTTTCTGCCACACCATTCAACTGCGGTGTCCTAGGTGGCGTCAATTGCGAAACTATTCTGCATTCCTTGAGATAGTCATGGAATTCAAGACTTAGGTACTCTCCTCCTCGATCGGATCGAAGCATCTTGATTTTCCTGCCCAATTGATTCTCCACTTCATGCTTGAACTCTTTGAACTTTTCAAACGTTTCTGACTTGTGTTTGATTAAGTAAATATACCCATATCTACTATAATAATCGGTGAAAGTCACGTAGAAGTGGTTCCCATCCTTTATGGTGGATCTAAAGGGCCCACATACATCGGTATGTATGAGATCCAATAAACCCTCACCCCTCTCACAAGTGCCAGTGAAGGGTGACTTGGTCATCTTTCCAAGTAAACAAGATTCGCACGTGTCATCTTCCCTAAGGTCGAATGACTCCAACACTCCATCCTTTTGGAGTTGGGCTATGCGCTTCTTGTTGACATGTCCAAGACGACAATGCCACAAAGATGCTTTATCCATACTATTGGAAGAATCTATACACAACACATCATTTCCTAGGTTATCTACAACCATAACAGTTTCATAAATTCCATTACAAGGCATTGCTTCAAAGTATAAAACACCATTTAGATAAGCATAAATAGAACCATTCTCATTATTAAACAAATATCTAAATCCTTGTCTAAATAAACCATGAAATGAAATGATGTTTCTTGCCATATCTGGCGAGTAGCAACAATTATTTAAATCTAAATTCAATCCATTACTAAGCACTAAAGAATACACTCCAATCTTGGTAACAGCTGACGTTCTTCTGTTCCCCATGATTAGATTTATTCTTCCAAGCTCCACATCCCTATTTCTTCCTAGTCCCTGCAAATCAGAACAAATGTGGTAACCACATCCTGTATCAAGAACCCAAGAAATAGCATGAGATGAATCATTAGATTTAATTGTGTATATACCTGCAAAAGATGGCTTGATCTTTCCATCCTTGATGGCTTGCAGATATTCCGGGCAGCTTCTCTTCCAATGCCCTATTTTGTGGCAATGATGGCACTCTGCCTCCTTTGGGTTAGGGTTGGGCTTAGCAGGATCAACCTTGGTCCCACTAGAAGAGGAACCATCTTGGGACTTTCCCTTGCGGTGGCTCTTTGACGGAGCCTTCCTCTTCTTGCCCCTTCCCTGCCCTATAGCCAAAACAGGAGCAGCGGATGGATTAGGAGTTGGTGCAACAGACTTGTCCTTTAGGTTGCTCTCAGCAGTCCTTAGGAGCCCTTGGAGTTTGCTTAGGGTGACCTCTTCCTTGTTCATGTGGTAGGTCATCCTAAATTGGTTGTAGCATGAGGGCAAGGAGTGAAGAATAATGTCGATAGCCAAATCCTCCCCAAAGTTAACATTTAACTTGCGAAGACGATCAACATATATTTGCATCTTTTGCAAGTGCACGGTAAGAGACTCTCCACTTCCTATTTTAGCAGTGATAATATTCGTTATGATCTCATAGCGCTCTTGCCTCGCGCTTTGGTGATATCTCTCCATCAAGTCTATATGCATCTCATAAGGATACATGTCCTCATAGGACTTTTGGAATTCGGAGTTCATTGTGGCTATCATGATGCAATGGACTTTCGTTGCATCACGTTCGTGGGTCTCAAAGACAGCCATTTCTTCGGGAGTAGCGATTTCTGGATTGATCTTCTCGAGCTTCTCGTCGAGGACATACTCTTTGTCCTCGTAACGCGCGATGGTGCGAATGTATCTTATCCATTCGCTAAAGTTCGATCCATTGAAAGTCACTTTTTGACAAAGGCTCATCAACGTGAATGAGCTAGCAGCAGCGTTGTTTGCGTTAGACATCTACAAATAGAAAAAGACAAAGTTTGATTAGAATTGAATCCCTAATTAAACACCCAAAATGGAAAATTAGGGCTAGGACCCAACAACATTATTTACATATTAGAAAAGGGATGCCGTAATCCAACACGCAAATAATTTGGAGGTAAGTGAATGACGATTCACTAATTCTTCATCATGAAAAACATAAGCTTAAATTTTAAATGTATTGAGAATTCCTAGATTTTCTTGGAGATACATTGAACTTTTCAATGACATGTTTGAATCTCGATATGCCCCTCTCGTTTATGACTGGGATGCCGAGGATCACAAAGTGGGTGTGAATAACCATGCAAATCTACATGGTGCCTTCATTGTTACAATCACCTATTCGATGTGCCGGTAAACCACACACGCTCCATCGAACTATGATAAACAATGAATCACCCTTTGCCACCTTTGCTTAGAACCAATTAGTGTGCCGGTAAACCACACACGCTCCACTAACTTCTTACCAAGGGTGCAAAGTGTAATTTCATGGGATTGCATCAATTTCACTTTTGCCTAAAGTAACTAGGATTGGGAATTAAAAAAAATGTTTAGTTACTTTGTATAGATTCATTATACTTATTAATGAAGAGAGGATTGCCCTATCCTACCCGTTCGGCTAACGACCCTCCACCAGTCAAGCAAGCGGTGGGTGTGAGTGTACACCCATTAAGCGCCATTTTATAGGCAGCAACCTTATACCCACCTTATAGAACGGCTTCGTGAATGAGGCCTACTAACGGTAAGACTAGCCTTTTAATTATACATATATATTTATTAAGCTTGTAATAATAGTATAGGGTGTATTTTAAACATTTCAAAATACTATGGTTTTAATCTTCAATTTAAAAATTTTCGAAATTTAATACCATTTAAATTAAAATTTTAAATATTAAAACTCTTGATTTAATAATTATCTCAAATTAAACTATTAATTTAAATTATTAAATCATAAGGGATTATTAAATCTTAAAGGATAATTACCTTTTAAATAATTAACTTATCCTAATCCCTTTTATCCCTCTAAATTTCGAAATTAATGGGAGGGGATAATTCAAAATCTTTAATTACCATATTTAACAATTAAAAGATAATTACAAGATATGGGATTATCCAAATCCCTAAAATTTAGGATCTTATCTTGGGGAAGGAGGCTAATCTCGAAATTCTAGGGTTTGCAAACCCTAGATTTCGAAATCTTGGACTAAAAGAAAGGATTTGAAAAACCCTTTCATAATTTTCGCAAATTAGGGTTAGGAAACCCTAATCTCGAAATTTCTTGCCTCCTAGGGTTTATTGGCTATAAACCCTAATTTGTCAAGTTCATACAATTGTATAATACTAATTGAAAACAAGTTACCAAAGGCTCTGATACTACTGATGGGTTTTATACAAACAATCCTATGTGTGCATGCAACCCTAATTTGGATCTATGTTTTCACTATTAGATAGACAACATTATGAACACATGAATAAAACCCTAATGTAGCTTGCTATTTTCGAAATTCATATATAAGGTTAGATCACATACCTCTTGTTGTTATATTGCAATAACAACTTAAATCTTCAAACCCTAAGTCTTGAAAGCAAGCACCACAAGTGTAGTGCCTCTAATGGCTCACAAACACCACAAGCAATTGGAGAGGCTATAGAGAGAGTAGGGGAGAGGTAGAAATCGGCCTTGGGATCTCTTAGAAGCAAGTGGATGAATTCTTAAGGCCTTAGGGGTCTTTATATAGGGTTGAGATTAGGGTTTCAGTCCTTATCCTTATCTAGTTGCTTGCCCATCAAGCAATCATAAGATAAACCTTGATAACCCTTATCTCTTGGACCTTTGGACGATTTCAAGGATATCTTATCCCTTTAATTCGTCCATCCTACAACTAGGATAACCATTGCCCTATTTTGCAACTATCACATAATTATAATTCAGTCCCTCTAGTTTAATTAATTACACTTGATCACAAAATTAATTCCTAATTAATTATTGACCAATATTAATTAAACAAATATGATTCCACCTTTAATATATTATTCTTATAATATATTAATAGATCATAATAACCTCTCTCTCTATTTATTTCTCCAGTAAAGTTGCTTTGGTGAAGGCAACCCAAAAGGACCATGCACAACCGGGTCAAGTACTTACCAAATATGGTTACGGGCTTAGACACTAATCCAACAGGTTTTACGTAACCTACTCAACGAGTCGGGAGCCCGACTCGGCGAGTAGGACTGTCTGGATGAAACCCTAATATTTACGGTTTGCACCCTATTTAAACAACTTATCTCGCCTCAACCCAGCCTCCATCATCCCTCTCACTTCCAGAAAGCCTTATCTCGAAACCCTAGAGCTTGTTGAGTGTTCTTGAGCCATTTTTTTGAGTATTTAGAGTTGTTTGAAGTTTGAAGGAAGAAGTGGAAGCTTGGGGGTTCTTGAAGAAGCAAGGGGATCCATATATTTTGCTCTATTTCCAGTTTATTCAAGGTAAAAAGCTTGAACCTTGACTTATCATTTGATAGATCTTCTTTAAGACATTGATCTTGCCATTTTTGGGACATTTCTAAGCCACCTTTGGGTTTGGATCATATTGTGGAGTGTTAGCTTCAGATCTGGAACCATTGGGGGTTCCCATGGCATAAAGGTGCCAACTTTATGGCCATGGGAAGCCCATGCATCTTATAAACCCCATTTTATAGCCTTTTGAGCCAAAAATCCCATGCATGGTTATCAAGTTCGTAGATTTACGTATAAAATGGACCCTGGGAGGTCAGATCTATGCTTTGGATGCATTAAGACCGATTAAAATCGATTGTATAGTTTTGGACAAAGAGGGACTCGGCGAGTCGCTTAGGTGACTCGGCGAGTCGGGTCACAGTTTTCCCCAAACGTCTTCTGGAAATGGTCTTTGGTTGAGTTGAAGGAGAACTCAGCCTGTTAGGGTTTGTTATGGACTTGAAGATCAAAGAACTCGATGAGTGCAAGGACGAACTCGGCAAGTTCAAGGAAATGTCCCAACCACATGAAGACGGACTCGACGAGTTCAAGGAGAACTCAGCGAGTCATAGACTGGAGACATTCATGCGGATGAAGATGAACTCGACGAGTTCAAGGATAAACTCGACGAGTCGGTTGAAGATGGTCCCGATGTTACGGTTGGAGGAGAACTCATCGAGTTCTTGCTAGACTCGACGAGTAGAGTCGGGGTTGTAGCATTTTGTAAGGATAGGGAATCGACCAGTTGGTGGACCAACTCGGCGAGTCGAGTCAACTGGATGTTGACTTTGACAAAAGTTGACTTCGACTATGGTTTTACTTTGACTTTGACGTGGACTTAAGTCCTCCCTTGTAAGGGAGGATTGTGAGTATGAATTAGTAATCAAGAAAGGTTGTTGTGTAGGGATTGAGGAGTTAAGACAAGTGGGTTTCCATATCGATGACTGTTCAGGCACTACACGACATCGAGGTGAGTTGCCTTCCAGTAGCAGTGGGTCTACGGCCACAATGTCGGCCCACTAGTAGGATTTGTTGATAGATGATTGTCTTTGTGATAATTATCTAGGTTTGCTATTACCTGATGTGTTTTATGTGCTAGCATGATATGTTGGATGTGTTAGTGGCAGTAGGAGGGGAGTAGCCCCCGAGTTCGGTCGTTAGGACCGAAGGGTAGGCCGACACCCCAGATATGCCTGACAGTATGTTTATGCTATGTTTGTGTGGTAATAGTAGGGGTGAAATAGTCCCTGTAGCCGGTTGCGATAAACCGGAGGGTAGGTCAGCACCCCAGAACGACTTGACATGGGTAGGTCAGCACCCCAGAACTGCTTGACATGGGTAGGTCAGCGCCCCAGAACTGCTTGACATGGGTAGGTCGGCCACACCAGAATCGCCCGGCAGTATGTATGTTGTTGGTATGTGGTATGATGGGGGAACTCACTAAGCTTTGTGCTTATGGTTTTCAGTTTTGGTTTCAGGTACCTCTTCGTCGAAGGGGAAGGAGCCGACATGGTAGCAGCGCATCGCACACACATGATTTCCACATTTTAAGATCCATGGGATTTGTACTCTGACATTATAACTATTTCCTGCTATGAATTTTGAGACATGTGGTTATGGTTGATGACTTGAAATGATGATGATGTTGTTTTTCAGTAAATGGTTTTATAAGTATTATATTTAAAAACGAAAATTTTTGGTCATGATTTTTGGGATGTTACAAGTTGGTATCAGAGCTTTGGTTTGAGGGATTCGGACACACCTTCGCGGGTGTCTGGACTCCAATCGAGGGTTTGAAGGATTTTATAACGAAATAATTTTTCCAAGATTTAGAATAAGGAGTTTTGAGAAAGAACAAGGTGTGTGATGCGTGCGACCGGCCGAGCTCAAGTAAGTTTTCCCCAAGATACCCATACATGTTATGTTATGTTATGATGTGATTATAAGAATCGCATGCGAGATTAGGGCTAAGGATCTAGGAATGATGCCTTATATGCTTGTTGCCCTTGTATGAGAACTGCATGATAGATTAGGACTAAGGATCTAGGAAGATGCCTTATGTGCCTGCTATATGTGCCTATTGAATTATATGCTAGAGCTGATTAATCAGTAACATGATGGCCTGAATAGGATATGCTTAGTATGGTTACTCAATGCTAGAATGCTGCTTGCTTTGTGCTTTTAGGAGTTCTAGTTATCTTTAGCTAACTAGTAAATGAATACGTTAAGTTACATATTGCGAGGACGAAATAATTTCAGAAGGTCCGGTCTAGCCTTACTGCACAACTCTTGTTTGAGTCCAACCGTTGTAGGGTAGGATATCTCATTTGAAGAATTATCTGGTCTTAGTAATATGTAATGCTATTCGCAATCTAGTTAGGTAAAGGTAGCAGGGATTCCTTATGCAGCTGATGGCGGAGAGTAGGTCGGAGAGTTACTCTAGGGTGAGCCTAGAATGAGAATATTGCAGAGAGCAGTAGTAGTGGAAGGGACTTTGTAAAGTCAAGGCAATCCTTGAGGAAAGTACGGATAGATGTGGAAGGTAGTATGGGCCCGTACTACTGAAAGCAGAGGATCCGTACTCAAGTCAAGGATGGCCGAGATGGAACCAGGAAACTTGTAGTATGTGAGACCTCGTAAGGTTATATATGACCTTGATGATTATGTGTTTTGTTTCATAATGGTGATGATTACACGACATGGAGGAGGAGGAGGTTCAGGGTCAGGATCAGGCTCAGTATCAGGTTCGGGATCAGGTGTCAAGCCAGTCGATGAGGGACTACGTGAGTTCATTGCTTCTGAGATCACTAGAGGCATCCTTGATTCGACCCTGGTGATTTTCGGGTCGATCAAGGAAGGGATCATTGAGCTGATGGAGGATCGCCTCAGGGCGTTTAGGAGTGACTAGGCGGCTAGCCAGTCAGGGGCGCGCACACTGTCCTTTAAGGACTTCATAGGGGAGTGGTGCACCAGATTTCCATGGGGCGAAGGACCCCATCGCGGCCAGGAGATGGATCGTAGACATCGAGTCTGCACAGTTGATGAGCTTCTGCCCGAAGGTTCGATATGTGGCAGGTTGTTTGAGGGACAGGGCTAGGGATAGGTGGGAGTCAGTTAGTGATTCCTTGGGGGCCTCAGATGTTGAGGCTATGACCTGGTCAGACTTTATGACCAGGTTTAGGGTTGAGATCGTGCCGGATGTGGAGCTTCAACAGTTGGTCAAGGAGTTTCTGGACATGAGACAGACTACTGAGACGGTGGCGGAGATCACCACCAAGTTCCGGGAGAGGGCCTTATTGGTGCCTCAGTATGCAGGGGATGAGGATATGCGGAGGACCCGCTATCATGACATGTTGAGAGCTGATATTCGGGAGCATGTCAGCTTCTCAGCATGTCCGACCCTGGATTCTATGATTGCCAGGGCGAGGGAGAGGGAGATTAATTTGGAGCACCTCAGGAATAGGAAGGCAAAGTAGGGACATGTTACTGGGGCTTCGGGGAAGAAGCCCAAGGGATTCGACTCTAGGTCGAAGGGCCAGTCGGGCCAGAGCCACTACAGGAAATGCGTCAGGCCGCATGAGGAAGCTTGTAGGCTGGGATCATCAGGTTGCTATAAGTGCAGCAAGACTGGGCACTTTAGTAGGGATTGCACTGCCCCTACCCCCACCTTTCAGACATCAGACCTGATTTGCTTTCATTGCAATCAGAAGGGCCATAAAAAGGCCAACTGCCCAAGATTGTCAGCAACAGCAGTGCCGGTAGCGGCGCCAGCTCCAGCGACCCTGCGAATCACTGATGGCCGGCAGGGCAAGTCGGAGGCTCTAGTGGTGAGGAGTCGAGCCTTCCAGTTGACTACCGAGGAGGCACGCGTCGCACCCACCCGATGTGGTGACGGGTATGATTTCTTCTCCCTAGCTTTTATTATATGTTGTTTATGATATTTATGTGCTATGATATGTGTTTTGTTTAGGATCGTTCCATGTGAACGACATTCCAGTTCAGGTGTTGTTCGATTCGGGTGCTACCCGATCATTTGTCTCTCTTGCACTTAGCAAGAAGTTCCCTAAGTCTTCGGGCATGTTAGATTGTCCGCTAGAGGTCGAGACTATTGACGACCGATTAGTTCGAGCATCAGAGGTTTTCCAAGATTGTTTGTTGAGGTTGTTCGAGGAGCGCTATTTGGTAGAACTGGTTCCCATACCATTAAATGGGAATAAGGTCATCATCTGTATGGATTGGTTGAGCCCTAATGGGGCTATGATTGACTGCGCGCAACAGTTGGCACGTGTCAGGACCCTAAGTGGGGGAGAGCTGGTGATTCAGGGTGAGAGACCACAACACGGACCAACTTTATGTTCAGCAGCAAGGGCTAGGCGCTACCTCCGGCAGGGTTGCGCCAGGTATGTCGCCTATGTTATGGATACCCGGGAGGCGGGTAAGGCGTTGGTGAGCGATGTACCGGTGGTGCGAGAGTACGCGGATGTATTCCCGGAGGAGCTACCTGGGCAACCTCCGGAGCGACAGGTGGAGTTTAGGATCGACCTGTTTCCCGGTACGACCCCGATAGCCAAAGCACCGTATCGGTTGGCTCCTCCCGAGATGTAGGAGTTGTCTACACAGCTGCAGGAGCTGTTAGACAAGGGATTCATCAGACCAAGCAGTTCACCGTGGGGAGCCCCGATGCTGTTCATGAAGAATAAGGACGGGTCGCATCGGATGTGTATAGATTACTGGGAGCTGAACACGATAACGATGAAGAACCGATACCCACTCCCGAGGATAGATGACTTGTTCGACCAGCTTCAGGGAGCATCTTGGTTCTCCAAGATTGACTTACAGTCAGGCTACCATCAGATGAGGGTCAGAGATGAGGATGTACAGAAGACTGGGTTCCAGACTCGCTTTGGCCACTACGAGTTCATGGTGATCCCCTTCGGGCTCACCAATGCTCCTGTCGCATTCATGGATCTCATGAACCGCGTATGCAGACCGATGCTAGATCGGTCTGTGATAGTTTTCATTGATGATATCTTGGTTTACTCCAAGACGCAATGTGACATCCCCAATTTCACGGCCAGAAAAGACCGATTTCGTTTATGCTTTTTAAAATAAAATCAGAGTAAACCCTTTTAAAAGATGTTGCGGAATTTGTTCCCAAAACAAAACATGATAAAAGTTTATCAAAACCTTTCTTTAAGAAATATATAATTTCCTTTTATATCAAAACCTCGGGATGTCATGTTCCGATACATATCAAAAGCATAAACAAGACATTATAAGTCTTACAACAGTTATTTACAACTACTGGCCTATAATCCATAAATCACTCATCATCATCCGACTATGCTCAAGGTCCACTACCTGTAATATAAAAAGCTGAGTGGGTCAGGCTTGGAAGCCTGGTGAGCATATAGGGTTTTCAACCCACAATAAATAATAAACTTATTAAGTTCTCAATCAACAATAAATTTATTAATTTCGTCAACCAAAATTAACCCTAATTACGCATTCCCATTATCCTCACTTTACGTCCCTAAAACAACTATCACAAGGGACCTAGCCTAAGGATTTTCCCTAGGGGTGACAACATTGCTTCGGGGGTTCCTCAGCAATTTATGTCAAATAAGGCAACCATCGGGGTGACAACACTGCTTTCCTCAGCAATTTATGTCAAATAAGACAACCAATGGGGTGACAACATTGTTTTCCTCAACAATTTATGTCAAACAAGACAACCAATAAGGTGACAACATTGCTTTCCTCAGCAATTTATGTCAAACAAGACAAACATCAGGGTGACAACATTGCTTTCACTCAGCAATTTATGTCAAACAAAACAACCTAACATAAAACAACCAATAAGGTGACAACATTGCTTTCCTCAACAATTTATGTCAAATAAGACAACCAATGTGGTGACAACATTGCTTTCCTCAACAATTTATGTCAAACAAACATCGGGGTGACAACATTGCTTTCCCTCAGCAATTTATGTTAAAAGGGTGACAACATTGCTTTTCCCTCAGCAATTTATGTCAAATAGGCACGAAGTCACATCGTCGCCAAGGTTTATACAACAGGCACTACGTCTCATAGTCGCCAGGGTTTATACAATAGGCACTACGTCTCATAGTCGCCAAGGTTTATACAATAGGCACTACGTCTCATAGTCGCCAGGGTTTATACAATAGGCACTACGTCTCATAGTCGCCAGGGTTTATACAATAGGAACTACGTCACATAGTCGCCAGGGTTTATACAATAGGCACTACGTCACATAGTCGCCAGGGTTTATACAATAGGCACTACGTCTCATAGTCGCGAACGTACTAAATCCATAGTTATCAACGTACATCTATACTATACTAAATTCATAGCTACCAACGGACATCTATATTGTACTAAATTCATAGATACCAACGTACATCTATACTATACTTTTATCCCTCATTCTTTATCTACCCATGTTTTACCCAACATATTTGAAGATAAAATATATATACATTTTAAATTATTTTAAACATGTATAAAACATCCATTCAACATCCATTTCAAATAAATAAACAACATATATACACATAGCACGTATTTTATATAAAATACTTCATATCTATGTGTAAGATGAAAATGACTATACACTCACCTGATTTAATGAAAATCGGGCAGCAATTCGTTTCCTAAAACGACCGTTTCTAATAAAACCGGGAGTTTTATTCAGAAACCGGGCTCTGCGAGGGTCGGGCTTCAAAACCGAAAAGATAAATTTGTCGGGCTTCTCGGGCACTTCGGGGCGTGTTTCGGGTGTTATAATCGATACCGAGGCTTCGGGGGATGTGAAAATAGCCAAAATATTGAAAAAGGGGCCAAAATTGCCAATTCTTAAATTCTAGCCGGGAGGGTTCGCACCCTCCTATTTATAGGCTACGAGACCGAGGATCAACGGCTGAGAAGGAGACACGTGGCAGCAGATCCGAAGGGGGCAGCACCTGGCTCGCACGTGGGTTGCGCATGCGAGGGCCTCGCTGGAGGGTTATGATTGGACCGAAGTCCGGGTCCGAGGAGGGGGGGCTTGTGGCTCCTGCGAAGCTCGGATGGATCAAGGCGACACGGGGCGCGCATGCAAGGTTCCAGCGCATCGGACACATCATCGATTTCGGACACGTGGCACGATTTAAGCGAGGGTGACGTGGCCGAAGTCCATGTATGCGAAATTTCTCGGTTTTGGCAATATTGCTCGATTTTCGCACCAAAACTTCTAAAATCCATAACTTTCGCATACGAGCTCCGTTTTTTATGTTCTTTATATGCACGCGTAGGTAAAATTATGCTCTACAACTTTCGTTTAGACTTCGTCGGATAATTTTGAATTTAATTTTTATATTATTATTTTTAACAGACCGGGACAGGAAATCCGTTAAAAATTCATAACTTCTTCATCCGACGTCCGTTTTTGTCTGTCTTCTTACCGTTGTGTTACTATTGACGAGACCTTCGATTCTCGTTTAGGTCGTGTTGGCTAAAAATCACTCGATCTAAAATTCGAGTTTTTAGCTGTCTACTGCTAAGCCGAAACTTAGAAAAATCATAACTTCCTCATACGAAGTCAGATTTGGGCGTTCTTTTTATACATACTCTCGGTTTAACGAACACTATGACTTTCGTTTAGATCACCAAGGCTAAAAAGTAGTTTATCAAAAACTCACTTTTTACGACATTCGGCACCGTGCCGGTTTTGTCGCGAAACTTCGACAGGTCATAACTTATTCATTATAACTCGGATTTCAACGTTCTTTATATGTACGGAATCCTTGTAACATATACTAAAACTTAGTTAAGATTAATCCTTCTAAATAATCTTCCATCAAAAATTCATTTTTGATGTTTATCGTCTCTTAATTGACTAGCCCTGATCTACGGGCGTTACAATTATCTCGCCCTTAGGATGATTACGTCCCAGAATCATCAACGAAAATAGGGCTTGTATAATGATTCTATACGTTATCTTTCCATCCTAAGTAATAACTGTGATGCTAAATCTTGCACTTGTTCTTCATACCATGTTGGACTTTCATTTGTAACCTTCAAGTTACAAAATAAATCCTTATTGAGGACTCCTTCTTCTTCTTAGGATAAGTACTTCCCCTTATCTATTGTAACAGATCAATGGTTCATGTTCTAATGACCTTTCATCGGATGATGCAACGCCTAGACTCAAGTCTCTTTGAGTCAAATTCCAGAATGGAATATACCTTCCTTCATAATCTAATGTGATATAATCACATTTTATCATATAACATTTCTGGCTACAAGCTTCGTTAACAACGAGCGCGATGCTATTGATCGCATTGATTTCAATCTTCTGACTTAATTCAGATGTTACATCGAACTTGGTTCTCTAAACCACGTAACAAACTCATCGTAGTCGGACTTAATTTGATATGACCACTAGGGTCAGAATATCAATCATCTCATTAGTCATTACCGAAACGATGGTAACGACATACTTGAATAAAACGAGACCAATTACTAGCTTCTTGGTAACCTTGTGACTTTCCCTGATCCAAGCGTGAGTCCTGTGCTTCCAGTAGTATAGATCTCTACTACTATTCACACCTACTCATACACGTCCCAAGTTGTAACGCCCCGATTCTCAGGTATTGTTTAAATAAGATCTATTGGGTTAAGCTCTACTCGACGAGTTGGTTGACCTACTCGTCGAGTAGCAGCGGGGTGGGATCGCGTGTTAAGTGACCTACTCAACGAGTCCATGTTGGGACTCGGCGAGTAGGAGCTGGCAGATGAAACCCTAAATCTCGGGGTTTGCACCTCTATTTAAAGGAGACTCAGCCTCCTTTGTCCTCTTTGCAGTCTTTGAGAGCTCCTTAAAACCCTAATACGCGTGTGTGTGTGCCTATTGAGTGTTTGAAGCTTGAAAAGAGGATCTTTGGAGGGAGAAGGCTTGGAGGAGAAGGATATTGGAGCAAGTAGAGTGTGGGAATCAACACTTATCTCAGTTATCATCTTCTGGAGGTAACCAAATCGCCTTTTTCCTTGTGAATCTCTTCTATTGGTTGAGTTTTAGGGTTTTTGGTGAGATATTAAGTTGGAAAGATGAGCTATGGGCTAGATCTGAGGTTGTAACTTCATATCTGGACCCTCCTTGGATTCTAGAAGCATAAAGTTACAATGTTGGTCATGATTGAGGTCCCTCTTGAGCATGAAGCTCCATTAAGAACTTAAAATAGGCATTTAGAGCCTTTATAGCCATGCATGCACGTAAAGTTTGCAACTTTACGTGATAAGCATGCCCTAGAAGCTTGGATCTGTGATTTGGAGCCGCTGCATGGCTCAAAACAAGTCTGTATGGAAAAAGGACTGAATGGACTCGGCGAGTCGCAGGGTTGACTCGGCGAGTCACATGAAGATGGCCGTGAAATCGACGAGTTGGATGAACAACTCGGCGAGTCCGATGAAGATTACCATAAGACTCGATGAGTTGATGAACAACTCGGCGAGTCGGATGAGTTTTCCCTAGGATATGTATGCGTGTGTATCCGTCGAGTTGCAAGGAGGGAACTCGACGGGTGGCCTTAAAGTTTGATCGAGAATCGAAGGAACTCGACGAGTCACCCCGATGACTCGGCGAGTTGGAACGTTCTTCAAGGAACTCGGCGAGTAGCCGAGGGTACTCAGCGAGTTGGGGTCAACATGGACTGTTGACCTTGACTGAGGACTTTGACTTTGACCAGGGGTTGACTGGTGGGTTATGGAGTACCTTATAAGGTTAAGGACTTATGAGTATATTGTACTATGATCATAGGTGGTGGAGCCTGTGTCAAGTGATACGAGAGTTGGAGTTTATCTTCCGAGTCGACATCTGCAAGGTGAGTTGTCCTCACTATATCGATAGGGTCTACGGCACCAAGGCCGACCATTTAGTTGTTATTGTTATGGTATGCTACATGTGGTTATGATCTGTTAGATCGGAATCAGGGTAGACAGTATGTTATGCTCTTATGATCCGTAAGGATTGGTATGTTAGTGACTATTAGGTCGGTACTCTAGTTACGAGAGAATCCTATGATTGATGATCAGTGTGATAGATATATTTGATATTTGTATATGCCAGTATATGATAGTTATGCGTACATGGTTATTTGCTTGTTGGTTGGGTTGAGGCGGTCCTGCTTTGTGCTGAAGGCCAACATACCCTATGATCGGTCCGGGGAGACTGCAGGCCCACGAGGCGGACCAGTCATGCCGAAGGCTCGGGATAGATTCAGATAGACTGTAGGCCCAGTAGGGCGGTCCAGTCAGGCCGATGACCAGTATGCATGTTGATTGATTGATTGTGAATGATATGGCATTGTCAGTGTGGTATTGGTATTTTGGGGGTAGCTCACTAAGCCCTCGGGCTTACAGTTTTCAGTTTATTGTTTCAGATACTTCAGGAGATCATGTTAAGGCGAAGGCGTGACCGTACCGCTCCTCATCCTTATGTTATGATTTTGGGACACTCTGATGGATATTGATTTGAAAACATTTTGTAAACGATGCTATTTGATTTTTATTTATGATCGAAAAAATTTAAATTTGGCGTAAAATTTATGGATGTTACAAGTTGGTATCAGAGCCTTAGTTTGAGTGAATTGGAGGAACACTCGTGTGAATCCAGTCTCAAATCAAGGAGATTTTCGGAAAGCAAGTTGTAAAAATGGTTTTCAAAATAAAGGATGGAGGATGCAGAGGGTACGATCAGCCGGAGCCTGTAAGTAAGCCCCAAAATACCATACAGTTATTTGATATTCTGATATGTTAGAACAGCATGCTAGTGCTAGGCTAGGGATCCTCAGGAATCGCATGATAGATTTGCCTGATTATATGAGACCTATTAGCCTAGGGTTCCTTGTATATGGAATTGACATCATAACTGTAGACGTTTAGTATATGCATCACGGCTGTGTATAGTCAAGATCTTATAGCCTGAGAATGTCTGATTCGACCTTAGGGTAGGATTGGATATTCGAAAGTCTATCGGGTCCAGCGTTATGTGCGGCTAGCATACACTAGCGCTGCAGGGGCTGATGGAAGTTCCATGGAGGTGAGAGTTGTGCAGAGCTGTGGGATCAGTTGTGAGATAGGCGATGTCCCCTAGTAGTGAGGGTTGAGCGTACATTATGTTGATTATAGTATTAGGGTGTTGTGGTGATACTTGAGACAAATATGGGTAGGTATGGAAGGTAGTATGGGCCCGTACTACTGGAAGCACAGGACCCATACGCGTAGCAAGGAAGTCACAACCCCTAGGATTTGTGGGTTTTGGTCTCCCGATATTATGTTGTTTATCTGATGTCTTGAGTGTACCTTTCAGTATGGTGGTGACGGGACGTTTTGCTGCTGGGTCCGGATCAGGATCTAGATCCGGATCAGGGTCAGGGTCGGGAGACGGAGGGTCAGAGGTGCCGGTAGCACCTGAGCCCGTGGTTCAGATAGGGACTGAGGAGCTGGATGCCAGGATCCGGGAGATTCTGCACCATGAGGTCGCTGCGGCTTTCCGAGTGCAGCTACCAGAGATGTTTGGGTCGATCAAGACCGCGATGGTTGAGTATTTTGATGAGCGATATGCAGCTCTGGCAGAGACAGCAGCCGCTGCAGCCACTTCGGCTGTAACTGCGGCAGGGGTTGGAGGAGGAGCCGGCAGGGCTTTCCAGTACCGGGACTTCGATAATACGAAGCCCCCGACATTTGATGGTACACAGGATGCGATCAGAGCTATGCGGTGGTTGTCTGATGTGGAGGGTTGTTTCTTCACGTGCTCATGTCCTGCTGACCAGAAGGTCAGGTGTGCTCTGAACCTGCTTAGGCTCGGGGCAAAGGATTGGTGGAGATTGACGACAGGTTCATATTCTGATGAGCAGCGGGCTGCTATTACTTGGGAGCAGTTCCGGGATATGTTTCGCACCCGCTACGTTCCGCGCGTGGAACGAGAGCGGCTTGCTCAGGAGTTTTTGACGTTGAGGCAGGATGGGGAGTCTGTGATGGAGATTACCCGGATGTTCACTGAGAGGGCTATGTTTTTCCCGGAGTTTGCGTCAAAGCAGTCTCAGATGGATCGTTATATGAGTATGCTCAAGATGGATATACGACAGTTTGTGGCTACACAGCGTTGTGATACCCTCCTGGTTCTACAGGAAGTCGCGAGGCGGCGTGAGTTGGAGATAGAGCTGTAACTAAAGGAGCAGCGTCAGGCACCGACACAGTCTCAGCCGACGTCTAAGCGGTCTAAGACATCTGATACACGGTCTGGGGGTCAGAAGAGCCGCACTTATGGAAAGTGTGGCAGGGTTCATTCGGGAGTTGTAGAGCAGGTGGTGGGTGCCACAAATGTGGCAAGGAGGGGCACTATGCCAGGGACTGCCGTCGGTCCGCCCCTCCCGCAGATATGAGGATTTGTTACCATTGTCACCAGGTTGGTCATGTGAAGACCAACTGTCCGCAGCTCGCCGCCAAGTCGGCGCAGGGTTCCGCGCCAGCTGCTGCGAGGATTGGAGATGGGAGGCCAGTCAAGGTGGAGCCTCCGAAGGCTCAGGGTCGCGCCTTCCAGCTCACGGCCGAGGAGGCCAAGGCAGCACCGGATGTGGTTGCTGGTACGTATCTATTCTCTGCCTCAATTATTGTATTTGTGTTATGCTTATGGATTGTACCTGTGATTAGGTACGTTTCTAGTAAATTCTTTGCCTGCTTTAGTTTTATTTGACTCGGGGGCGAGTCGGTCGTTCGTATCTCAGACTTTCAGTAGAGGGTTTAGTGTGCCGATAGATGATCTTGAGTGTCCGTTGCGAGTTTCGATCGCCAACGAGCACGGGGTTTCTGCTTCTTCGGTCTACCGGGGATGCGAGTTGGAGATTTCCAGGGTGTCCTTCCCGATAGATTTGATTCCTATCCCCATGGGGGATGTATGCGTGATTGTAGGGATGGATTGGCTTAGCCGTGTTGGCGCCATGATCGACTGTGAGGGACAGCGGGTGGTGGTTCGAAACCCAAGTGGGGGAGAACTGGTAGTATATGGTGAGGGCACCAGGTCGGGATCAGGGTTTTGTTCGGCAGCCAGGGCTCGACAGTATATTCAGCACGGGTGTGCCGGTTATTTGGCGTATGTGGTAGATACGCGGGTTAGAGAGCAGCTATCAGTTTCAGAGGTCCCGGTGGTTAGAGAGTTTGTTGATGTGTTTCCGGAGGAGTTACCCGGAGTGCCTCCAGTGAGGCAGGTTGAGTTCAGGATTGATCTAGTGCCAGGTGCGGCCCCTAGCGCCAAGGCGTCGTACCGTTTGGCACCGCCTGAGATGCAGGAGCTATCATCTTAGTTGCAGGAGCTGCTCGGTAAGCAGTTTATTCGTCCGAGTAGTTCACCCTGGGGAGCACCGATCCTTTTCGTCAGGAAGAAGGACGATTCGAACAGGATGTGCATTGACTATAGGGAGCTGAACAAGTTAACGGTGAAGAACCGTTATCCGCTCCCGAGGATAGACGATCTTTTCGATCAGCTGCAGGGTGCATCTTGGTTTTCCAAGATTGATTTGAGATTAGGATACCACCAGGTCAGGGTGAGGGAGGAAGACGTGGGGAAGACCGCGTTTCGGACTCGTTATGGTCATTACGAGTTCGTGGTGATGCCGTTTGGGCTCACCAACACGCCAACAGTGTTCATGGATCTGATGAACCGAGTCTGCAGACCGATGCTCGATCGCTCGGTCATTGTGTTCATAGATGATATCTTGGTATATTCCAAGACCCAAGAGCAGCATGAGGAGCATCTCAGGGAGCTGCTGGAGGTTCTGCGGCGAGAACGGCTGTATGCCAAGTTCTCGAAGTGTGAGTTTTGGTTGCGAGAGGTCCAGTTCCTCGGACATCTCGTTAACCACGAGGGGATTTTGGTCGACCCAGCCAAGGTGGAGGCGGTTATGCAGTGGGAGACTCCGAGATCTCCCTCAGACATCAGGAGTTTCTTGGGCTTAGCAGGGTACTACTGGAGATTTATTCGAGACTTCTCCAAGATCGTAGTACCCCTCACTCGTCTTACGAGGAAGGGGGTGGATTTCTTGTGGGGCCCTGAGCAGCAAAGGGCGTTTGAGACCCTCCAGCGACGTTTGTGTGAGGCGCCAGTGTTGACGCTCCCCGAGGGAGTCGAGGATTTTATGGTATTTTGTGATGCATCCATCACAGGTCTGGGGGCGGTCCTCATGCAGAGGGGACGGGTGATAGCCTATGCATCGCGGCAGCTGAAGCCGCATGAGACGAGATACCCTACGCACGATCTTGAGTTGGGAGCGGTGGTTTTCGCCCTCAAGATTTGGAGGCATTATCTGTACGGGGTGCGGTGTACTATATACACGGATCACAAGAGTTTGAGACACATCATGGATCAGCCGAACCTGAACATGAGGCAGCGCAGGTTGCTGGATGTAGTCAAGGACTATGATTGCGAGATCCTTTACCATCCTAGTAAAGCGAACGTGGTTGCAGATGCTCTGAGCCGCAAGTCAGCTGGGTCCTCGACCCCAGCCAGGTGTATGACGATAGCGGTGGATTCCCCTCTGGTGGGTTTGGTTAGGGATGCTCAGATTGAGGGTATGAGACCAGAGAACTGGAAGTTGGAGAGGATTAAGGGCGAAAGCGCCCGGTTTGTTCAAGATAGCCGCGGATTGTTGACCCGTTGCGGTCGGGTTTGGGTTCCGATGTCCGGAGGGGTCCGGCAGACAGTGATGGAGGAGGCTCATAAGTCTCGTTTTTCTATTCACCCGGGAGCCACCAAGATGTACTGTGATTTGAGTTCGAGTTATTGGTGGCCTGGCATGAAGCGAGATATCGCTTGGTTTGTTGAGAGGTGCTTAACCTGTAGGATGGTCAAGGCCGAGCATCAGAGGCCGCATGGTAAGCTGCAGCCTCTGGAGGTCCCCATGTGGAAATGGGAACGGATATCGATGGATTTCATCACGAAGTTGCCGAAGACGGCAAGGGAGTTCGATGCTATATGGGTCATCGTGGATCGATTGACCAAGAGTGCCCATTTCCTAGCCATACGGGAGAGTTCGTCGGCAGAGAAGTTGGCCGACCTGTACGTCAGAGAGGTTGTCTCTCGCCATGGGGTTCCAGTTTCTATCGTTTCCGATCGAGATGTCATGTTTACTTCCCGTTTATGGCAGAAGTTCCATGAGGAACTGGGTACGCGACTGCATTTTAGTACGGCATTCCATCCGCAGACTGATGGGCAGAGTGAGCGGACCATTCAGACCCTCGAGGATATGTTTAGGGCGTGAGTCATTGATTTCGGTGGGAGTTGGGACTCCCACCTACCGTTTGCACAGTTCGCCTACAACAACAGTTATCATTCGAGTATTAGCGCCCCGCCTTTCGAGCTGTTGTATGGGCGGAAGTGTAGGACCCCAGTCTGCTGGGGCGAGGTTGGGCACAGGGTGATGGGTCGGACAGAGGTAGTTCTGCAGACTACCGAGATGATACAGCAGATTAGACTGCGACTGCAGACCGCTCAGAGTCGGCAGAAAAGTTATGCTGACCGATGCCGATCTGAGCTGGAATTTCAGGTGGGTGACATGGTTCTCCTGAAGGTCACACCCTGGAAGGGAGTGATCCGCTTCAGGAAGAGGGGAAAATTGGTTCCCCGTTACATTGGGTCGTTCAGGATTGTTGCCAGGGTTAGCAGGGTGGCTTATAGGCTAGAGCTTCCGGAGGAGTTTAGCTGGATCCACAGCACATTTCATGTCTCGCAAATGCGAAAATGCAATATGGACCAGGAGGCAGTGGTATCGTTGGATGACATTCAGGTCGATGAGCGCCTGAACTATGTGGAGAGGCCTGTGGCTATTTTGGAAAGGAAGAAGAAGATTCTACGGAACAAGGAAATACCTTTAGTAAAGGTACATTGGGAACATCGGAGGGGATCCGAGTGGACATGGGAGCCAGAGGCGGAGATGCACGAGCATTACCCGACATTGTTTATTTCAGCGGACTTCGAGGATGAAGTCTAGTTCAAGTGGGGGAGAGTTGTAATGCCCCGATTCTCAGGTATTGTTTAAATAAGATCTACTGGGTTAAGCTCTACTCGACGAGTTTGTTGACCTAATCGTCGAGTAGCAGCGGGGTGGGATCGCGTGTTAAGTGACCTACTCGACGAGTCCATGTTGGGACTCGGCGAGTAGGAGCTGGCAGATGAAACCCTAAATCTCGGGGTTTGCACCTTTATTTAAAGGAGACTCAGCCTCCTTTGTCCTCTTTGCAGTCTTTGAGAGCTCCTTAAAACCCTAATACGCGTGTGTGTGTGCCCATTGAGTGTTTGAAGCTTGAACAGAGGATCTTTGGAGGGAGAAGGCTTGGAGGAGAAGGAGATTGGAGCAAGTAGAGTGTGGGAATCAACACTTATCTCAGTTATCATCTTCTGGAGGTAACCAAATCGCCTTTTTCCTTGTGAATCTCTTCTATTGGTTGAGTTTTAGGGTTTTTGGTGAGATATTAAGTTAGAAAGATGAGCTATGGGCTAGATCTGAGGTTGTAACTTCAGATCTGGACCCTCCTTGGATTCTAGAAGCATAAAGTTACAATGTTGGTCATGATTGAGGTCCCTCTTGAGCATGAAGCTCCATTAAGAACTTAAAATAGGCATTTAGAGCCTTTATAGCCATGCATGCACGTAAAGTTTGCAACTTTATGTGAGAAGCATGCCCTAGAAGCTTGGATCTGTGATTTGGAGCCGCTGCATGGCTCAAAACAAGTCTGTATGGAAAAAGGACTGAATGGACTCGGCGAGTCGCAGGGTTGACTCGGCGAGTCACATGAAGATGGCCGTGAACTCGACGAGTTGGATGAACAACTCGGCGAGTCCGATGAAGATTACCATAAGACTCGACGAGTTGATGAACAACTCGGCGAGTCGGATGAGTTTTCCCTAGGATATGTATGCGTGTGTATCCGTCGTGTTGCAAGGAGGGAACTCGACGGGTGGCCTTAAAGTTTGATCGAGAATCAAAGGAACTCGACGAGTCACCCCGATGAATCGGTGAGTTGGAACGTTCTTCAAGGAACTCGGCGAGTAGCCGAGGGTACTCGGCGAGTTGGGGTCAACATGGAATGTTGACCTTGACTGAGGACTTTGACTTTGACCAGGGGTTGACTGGTGGGTTATGGAGTACCTTATAAGGTTAAGGACTTATGAGTATATTGTACTATGATCATATGTGGTGGAGCCTGTGTCAAGTGATACGAGAGTTGGAGTTTATCTTCCGAGTCGACATCTGCAAGGTGAGTTGTCCTCACTATATCGATAGGGTCTACGGCACCAAGGCCGGCCCTTTAGTTGTTATTGTTATGGTATGCTACATGTGGTTATGATCTGTTAGATCGGAATCAGGGTAGACAGTATGTTATGCTCTTATGATCCGTAAGGATTGGTATGTAAGTGACCTATTAGGTCGGTACTCTAGTTACGAGAGAATCCTATGATTGATGATCAGTGTGATAGATATGTTTGATATTTGTATATGCCAGTATATGATAGTTATGAGCACATGGTTATTTGCTTGTTGGTTGGGTTGAGGCGGTCCTGCTTTGTGCTGAAGGCCAACATACCCTATGAGCGGTCCGGGGAGACTGCAGGCCCACGAGGCGGACCAGTCATGCCGAAGGCTCGGGATAGATTCAGATAGACTGTAGGCCCAGTAGGGCGGTCCAGTCAGGCCGATGGCCAGTATGCATGTTGATTGATTGATTGTTACTGATATGGCATTGTCAGTGTGGTATTGGTATTTTGGGGGTAGCTCACTAAGCCCTCGGGCTTACAGTTTTCAGTTTATTGTTTCAGGTACTTCAGGAGATCATGGCAAGGCGAAGGCGTGACCGTACCGCTCCTCATCCTTATGTTATGATTTTGGGACACTCTGATGGATATTGATTTGAAAACATTTTGTAAACGATGTTATTTGATTTTTATTTATGATCGAAAAAGTTTAAATTTTGCGTAAAATTTATGGATGTTACACAAGTACTGTCTCGCAGTCCCCAAGTCCTAAAATCACAAAACAACTTAACACATACGAATGTGTCCAATTAATCATAAAATTTTCCTAGACTCTACTAGGACTTATTCCATGCGTATCTTCAATCATCAATTCTACTTCAACTTGGTTGGTGATGGAAATCCCAGACGATGGGACAACTTCAAGAATTACACCAATCATTCCATCATCCTGCCAATCAAAGGTGTACTTCAGACGTACCGTACCCCTCTAAACATTCCGTTATTTTATCAAACATATTCTAAAGGCAAGATACCACTCTTACAATATCTTCTGATAGGTATCATTCACTATCATAAGCTTTTCATTTCCTCCATCTACTCAATTCTCTACGAGTCTTCACCATAATGTTTTGTACACCCTAACAAACGTTCGGTGTACCGGGCGAGAATTTAAGATAGGAAAGCTTTATTTATGATAGACGTATAAATCTCCTTATCACTTTGAAACGTTTACATGTTAGTTCTAATCTCGTAATCATACGCTTAGAATCCTACACACATAAGGTTTCCAGATCCGGTCGGCAACAGACCATAGATCCGAACATATAATAGCATCATTATAGCTATAACACAAAACATTTAGCACATAAAAGCATTTTAGGCATCCTTCCTAAAATAAACTAGTGCTTGTGTCAATTTAGGTGTACTACCTAAAATATAATAGACACACTCAACTCACAATCATCGCTTAGCATTCTAAGTTTAAGTCTAGAAATTTCCTACAAATTCCTAGTTCGCTTAAACTAATGCTCTGATACCAACTGTGACATCCCCAATTTCACGGCCAGAAAAGACCGATTTCGTTTATGCTTTTTAAAATAAAATCAGAGTAAACCCTTTTAAAAGATGTTGCGGAATTTGTTCCCAAAACAAAACATGATAAAAGTTTATCAAAACCTTTCTTTAAGAAATATATAATTTCCTTTTATATCAAAACCTCGGGATGTCATGTTCCGATACAGATCAAAAGCATAAACAAGACATTATAAGTCTTACAACAGTTGTTTACAACTACTGGCCTATAATCCATAAATCACTCATCATCATCCGACTATGCTCAGGGTCCACTACCTGTAATATAAAAAGCTGAGTGGGTCAGGCTTGGAAGCCTGGTGAGCATATAGGGTTTTCAACCCACAATAAATAATAAACTTATTAAGTTCTCAATCAACAATAAATTTATTAATTTCGTCAACCAAAATTAACCCTAATTACCCATTCCCATTATCCTTACTTTACGTCCCTAAAACAACTATCACAAGGGACCTAGCCTAAGGATTTTCACTAGGGGTGACAACATTGCTTCGGGGGTTCCTCAGTAATTTATGTCAAATAAGGCAACCATCGGGGTGACAACACTGCTTTCCTCAGCAATTTATGTCAAATAAGACAACCAATGGGGTGACAACGTTGTTTTCCTCACCAATTTATGTCAAACAAGACAACCAATAAGGTGACAACATTGCTTTCCTCAACAATTTATGTCAAACAAGACAAACATCAGGGTGACAACATTGCTTTCCCTCAAAAATTTATGTCAAACAAAACAACCTAACATAAAACAACCAATAAGGTGACAACATTGCTTTCCTCAGCAATTTATGTCAAATAAGACAACCAATGTGGTGACAACATTGCTTTCCTCATCAATTTATGTCAAACAAACATCGGGGTGACAACATTGCTTTTCCCTCAGCAATTTATGTCAAAAGGGTGACAACATTGCTTTTCCCTCGGCAATTTATGTCAAATAGGCACGAAGTCACATCGTCGCCAAGGTTTATACAACAGGCACTACGTCTCCTAGTCGCTAGGGTTTATACAATAGGCACTACGTCTCATAGTCGCCAGGGTTTATACAATAGGCACTACGTCTCATAGTCGCCAGGGTTTATATAATAGGCACTACGTCACATAGTCGCCAGGGTTTATACAATAGGCACTACGTCGCATAGTCGCCAGGGTTTATACAATAGGCACTACGTCTCATAGTCGCCAACGTACTAAATCCATAGCTATCAACGTACATCTATACTGTACTAAATTCATAGCTACCAGCGTACATATATACTGTACTAAATTCATAGCTACCAACGTATATCTATACTGTACTTTTATCCCTCATTCTTTATCTACCCATGTTTTACCCAACATATTTGAAGATAAAATATATATACATTTTAAATTATTTTAAACATGTATAAAACATCCATTCAACATCCATTTCAAATAAATAAACAACATATATACACATAGCACGTATTTTATATAAAATACTTCATATCTATGTGTAAGATGAAAGTGACTATACACTCACCTGATTTAATGAAAATCGGGCAGCAATTCGTTTCCTAAAACGATCGTTTCTAATAAAACCGGGAGTTTTATTCAGAAACCGGGCTCTGCGAGGGTCGGGATTCAAAACCGAAAAGATAAATTTTCCGGGCTTCTCGGGCACTTCGAGGCGTGTTTCGGGTGCTATAATCGATACCGGGGCTTCGGGGGATGTGAAAATAGCCAAAATATTGAAAAAGGGGCCAAAATAGCCAATTCTTAAATTCTAGCCGGGAGGGTTCGCACCCTCCTATTTATAGGCTGCGAGACCGAGGATCAACGGCTGAGAAGGAGACACACGGCAGCAGATCCGAAGGGGGCAGCACCTGGCTCGCACGTGGGTTGCGCATGCGAGGGCCTCGCTGGAGGGTTCTGATTGGACCGAAGTCCGGGTCCGAGGAGGGGGGGCTCGTGGCTCCTGCGAAGCTCGGATGGATCAAGGCGACACGGGGCGCGCATGCAAGGTTCCAGCGCATCGGACACATCATCGATTTCGTACATGTGGCACGATTTAAGCGAGGGTGACGTGGCCGAAGTCCACGTATGCGAAATTTCTCGGTTTTGGCAATATTTCTCGATTTTCGCGCCAAAACTTCTAAAATCCATAACTTTCGCATACGAGCTCCGTTTTTGACGTTCTTTATATGCACGTGTATGTAAAATTACGCTCTACAACTTTTGTTTAGACTTCGTCAGCTAATTTTGACTTTAATTTTTATATTATTATTTTTAAAAGACCAGGACAGGAAATCCGTTAAAAATTCATAACTTCTTCATCCGACGTCCGTTTTCGTCTGTCTTTTTACCGTTGTGTTACTATTGATGAGACCTTCGATTCTCGTTTAGCTCGTGTCGGCTAAAAATCACTCGATCTAAAATTCGAGTTTTAAGCTGTCTACTGCTAAGCTGAAACTTAGAAAAATCATAACTTCCTCATACGAAGTCAGACTTGGGCGTTCTTGTTATACATACTCTCGGTTTAACGAACACTACGACTTTTGTTTAGATCACCAAGGCTAAAAAGTAGTTTATCAAAAACTCACTTTTTACGACATTCGGCACCGTGCCGGTTTTGTCGCGAAACTTCGACAGGTCATAACTTCTTCGTTATAACTCGGATTTCGACGTTCTTTATATGTACGGAATCCTTGTAACATATACTAAAACTTATTTAAGATTAATCCTTCTAAATAATCTTCCATCAAAAAGTCATTTTTGATGTTTATCGTCTCTTAATTGACTAGCCCTGATCTACGGGCGTTACACGCAAGAGCAGCATGAGGAGCATCTGCGAGAGGTTTTGGATACCCTGAGGAGGGAGAGCTTGTACGCTAAGTTCTCCAAGTGTGAGTACTGGTTGCGCGAGGTGCAATTTCTTGGGCACCTTGTCAACCAGAACGATATTCTTGTCGACCCGGCCAAAGTGGAAGCTGTGATGAGATGGGAGGTTCCGAAGTCTCCACCTGAGATTCGAAGTTTCCTGGGATTGGCGGGCTAGTACCGAAGATTTCATCCAGGATTTCTCCAAGATAGCCGTACCCTTGACCCGACTGACGAAGAAAGTCGTTGTATTTCGCTGGGGGCCTGAGCAGTAGGCAGCGTTTGAGATGTTGAGACAGAGACTATGCGAGGCGCCGATCCTCGCCCTGCCAGAGGGCGTGGAGGATTTTGTGGTATATTGCGATGCGTCCATCTTAGGTTTGGGCGCAATATTGATGTAAAGAGGGCATGTCATCGCCTACGCCTCGAGGCAGCTGAAGCCCCATGAGGCGAACTACCCGACACATGATTTGGTGTTGGGGGCGGTCGTCTTCGCCCTCAAGATTTGGAGACATTACCTCTATGGGGTCCGTTGTACCATCTACACGGATCACAAGAGTCTGAGGTACCTCATGGATCAGCCGAATCTAAACATGAGGCAGCATCGGTGGCTAGATGTGGTGAAGGATTACGATTGTGAGATCCCCTACCACCCGGGGAAGGCCAATGTGGGGGCCGATGCTCTTAGCCGCAAGGCTGTCCCGATCAGAGACGTTTGCTTACGGATGACAGTGGTGTCTCAGCTTATGGAGCAGATCTGAGAGGCCCAGCAGGAGGCTATGAAGGAGGAACATCGCAAGAGCGAGCGTATTGTGGGACAGGTTTCCTCCTTCGACTACGATAGTCGTGGGTTGTTGACACTACATCGCAGGGTGTGGGTTCCATATCATGGAGGTGTGCGCCAGGTTCTGATGGAGGGGACGCACAAATCAAAGTTTTCTATTCATCCTGGGGCGACAAAGATGTATAGAGATCTTCGCCCTGATTACTGGCGGCCCTGCATGAAGCGGGATGTAGCATGGTATGTAGAAGCGGTGCTTGACTTGCAGGAAGGTCAAGGACGAGCACGAGAGGCTACACGGAAAGATGAAACCGCTAGATATTCCTATGTGGAAATGGGAAGATATCACCATGGATTTCATCACCAAACTTCTCAGGACCGCGCGAGGAGTGGATTCCATATGGGTCATCGTGGATCGGTTGACCAAGAGTGCCCATTTCATACCGATCTAGGAGAGCATCTCGGCTGAGAAGCTGGCCGATATTTATATTCGAGAGGTTGTAGCCCGACACGGAGTGCCAGTCTCCGTGATTTCTGACAGAGATGTACGATTCACTTCCAGATTCTGGAAGAAATTCCACGACGAGTTGGGTACTCGTCTGCACTTTAGCACCGCTTTTCATCCGCAGACGGATGGTCAGAGCGAGCGGACCATCCAGACTTTGGAGGATATGCTGTGGGCATGTGTCTTAGACTTTGGTGGTAGCTGGGATACATATCTTCCATTGGCTGAGTTCTCCTACAACAACAGCTACCACGCGAGTATCGATCGTCCTCCCTTCGAGATGTTTTACGGGAGGAAGTGCAGAACCCCGATTTGTTGGGGTGAGGTTGGGCAGAGAGTCATGGTGAGTACCGAAGTGGTACTCAAGACTACGGAGAGGATCCAACAGGTCAGGAGCAGGTTTCAGACTACTCAGAGTCGACAGAAAAGTTATGCCAACAAGCGTCGTTCGGACCTGGAATTCCAGGTCGGAGATATGGTCCTCCTAAGGGTGTCACCTTGGAAAGGTGTCATCTGGTTCAGGAAGCGGGGCAAGTTGGGCCCCAGGTACATCGGCCCTTTCAGGGTTGCAGCCCGGGTGGGCAAGGTGGCATATAGGTTGCATCTCCCAACCGAGCTTAGCCAGATTCATAGTACCTTTCATGTCTCCCAGCTGCGGAAGTGTCTGGTAGACGACTCCGCAGTGGTACCTTTAGATGATATTCAGGTGGATGACCGCCTGAACTACATTGAGCAACATGTAGCTATCCTCGACAGGAAGTCAAAGGATCTGACGAACAAGAGGCTCGAGCTGGTGAAGG
The DNA here is from genome assembly GCF_052849685.1 of Lactuca virosa. Taxonomy (NCBI): domain Eukaryota; kingdom Viridiplantae; phylum Streptophyta; class Magnoliopsida; order Asterales; family Asteraceae; genus Lactuca; species Lactuca virosa. Next base: position 20,722,328 of record NC_136434.1, read on the forward strand.
TGCAATGGCAGCACCGCAAGGGATCGGAATAGACGTGGGAACCGGAGGACGAGATGCGGGAGCACTACCCCGAGCTTTTTCCAGATGCAGCAGCAGACTTCGAGGACGAAGTCTAAAATAAGTGGGGGAGATTGTAACACTCGGTTCCCGGTATGTATTTTAAATTTAAAGATTTTATGTTTTTACTTTGGGACTCGGCGAGTTGGAGGCCCAACTCGTCGAGTAGACAAGACTTTGGACGCGGGTTTTAAGTAACCTACTCGACGAGTCGGGAACCCGACTCGGCGAGTAGGACTGTCTGGATGAAACCCTAATATTTAGGGTTTGCACCCGATTTAAACAACTTATATCGCCTCAACCCAGCCCTCATCGTCCCTCTCACTTCCAGAAAGCCTTATCTCGAAACCCTAGAGCTTGTTGAGTGTTCTTGAGCCATTTTTTTGAGTATTTAGAGTTGTTTGAAGTTTGAAGGAAGAAGTGGAAGCTTGGGGGTTCTTGAAGAAGCGAGTGGATCCAGATATTTTGCTCCATTTCCAGTTTATTCAAGGTAAAAAGCTTGAACCTTGACTTATCATTTGATAGATCTTCTTTAAGACATGGATCTTGCCATTTTTGGGACATTTCTAAGCCACCTTTGGGTTTGGATCATATTGTGGAGTGTTAGCTTCAGATCTGGAACCATTGAGGGTTCCCATGGCATAAAGGTGCCAATTTTATGGCCATCGGAAGCCCATGCATCTTATAAACCCCATTTTATAGCCTTTTGAGCCAAAAACCCCATGCATGGATATCAAGTTCGTAGCTTTACGTATAAGATGGACCCTAGGAGGTCAGATCTATGATTTGGATGCATTAAGACCGATTAAAATCGACTGTATAGTTTTAGACAAAGAGGGACTCGGCGAGTCTCTTAGGTGACTCGGTGAGTCGGGTCACAGTTTTCCCCAAACGTCTTCTGGAAATGGTATTTGGTTGAGTTGAAGGAAAACTCAGCCTGTTGGGGTTTGCTATGGACTTGAAGATCAAAGAACTCGACAAGTGCAAGGACGAACTCGGAGAGTTCAAGGCAATGTCCCGACCACATGAAGACGGACTCGACAAGTTCAAGGAGAACTCGGCGAGTCATAGACTGGACACATTCATGCAGATGAAGATGAACTCAACGAGTTCAAGGATGAACTCGGCAAGTCGGTTGAAGATGGTCCCGATGTTATGGTTGAAGGAGAACTCATCGAGTTCTTGCTAGACTCGACAAATAGAGTCGGGGTTGTAGCATTTTGTAAGGATAGGGAATCGATGAGTTGGTGGACCAACTCGGCAAGTCGAGTCAACTGGATGTTGACTTTGACCAAAGTTGACTTCGACTATGGTTTTACTTTGACTTTGACGTGGACTTAAGTCCTCCCTTGTAAGGGAGGATTGTGAGTATGAATTAGTAATCAAGAAAGGTTGTTGTGTTGGGATTGAGGAGTTGAGACAAGTGGGTTTCCATACCGATGACTGTTCACACACTACACGACATCGAGGTGAGTTGCCTTCCAGTAGCAGTGGGTCAACGGCCACAATGCCGGCCCACTAGTAGGATTTGTTGATAGATGATTGTCTTTGTGATAATTATCTAGGTTTGCTACTACCTGATGTGTTTTATGTGCTAGCATGATATGTTGGATGTGTTAGTGGTAGTAGGAGGGGAGTAGCCCCCGAGTTCGGTCGTTAGGACCGAAGGGTAGGCCGGCACCCGAGATATGTCTGACATTATGTTTATGTTATGTTTGTGTGGTAATAGTAGGGGTGAAATAGTCCCTGTAGCCGGTTGCGATAAACCGGAGGGTATGTCAGCACCCCAGAACGGCTTGACATGGGTAGGTCAGCACCCTAAAACTGCTTGACATGGGTAGGTCAGCACCCCATAACTGCTTGACATGGGTAGGTCAGCGCCCCAGAACTGCTTGACATGGGTAGGTCGGGCACACCAGAATCGCCCGGCAGTATGTATGTTGTTGGTATGTGGTATGATGGGGGAACTCACTAAGCTTTGTGCTTATGGTTTTCAGTTTTGGTTTCATGTACTTCTTCGTCGAAGGGGAAGGAGCCGACACGGTAGCAGCACATCGCACACACATGATTTCCGTATTTTGAGATCCATGGGATTTGTACTCTGACATTATAACTATTTCTTGCTATGATTTTTGATACATGTGGTTATGGCTGATGATTTGAAATGATGATGATGTTGTTTTTCAGTAAATGGTTTTATAAGTATTATATTTAAAAACGAAAATTTTTGGTCATGATTTTTGGGATGTTACAGGTTGCGTATCTGTCGTCGAAATACTACATCATGGCGGTCTTGATAGACCCAAACATCTCCGAAATCTGACCCCGGACAATCTCGACCACCTCCTCCTTGATGATCTCCCTGACACAATCCTCTGTCAACGCTGTCCTATCCTGGCTGCCAGCTCCTGATCCTAACCCGGATCCGGTCTCAAATCGCCTCGTAACAAACATAATGAAAATACTCTAGGAAGATATCAGATAATCCGCACAAATAACGGGGAACCAACTCCCAACTAAACCCTAGGGGTTGTGACTTCCTTGTTATGCGTATGGGTCCCATACTACCTTCCACACCTACCCATATTTGTCTCAAGTATCATCACAACGCCCTAACAATATACATACACATGGCGAGCGCTCAATCCTCACTCCTAGAGGAAGGCTAAATATCTCATAACTGGCCAACTGACCCCGCACGACTCACCCATCCTACCACTAACGGCTACACAACCCTTCATTGGTGTCAGATAACTATTGCATGAATACAATCACATATTGTAGAGCTTAAACAATCTTAGACTAAGAGATTCAATCCAACAACGGTTGGAATCATACAAGATCTGCTCAGCAGGACCAAACCTCTCATCCTAAGATCCTTTAAACCATGTAGTGCGTGACTTAGCGCATCCACTCAATAGCCAGTTCACACGCGAAAGAGTCACATATCATCTCAACAAGAGAACCCTATAGGAACTAAGGCATCATATAATCAGGCAATTCTATCATGCAATTCCTGAAGATCCCTAGCCTATCACTAGCATGCTGTTCTAACATATCACAATATCAAATAACTGCATGGTATTTTGGGGTCTACTTATTGGCTCCGGCTGATCGTACACTATACATCCTCCTTTAGTATTTTGAAAATCATTTTAAAACCATTTTGAAAATCTTTTCCTTGGTTTGAGACTGGATTCACATGATTGTTCCTCTAATTCAGTCAAACCAAGGCTCTGATACCAACTTGTAACATCCATAAATTTCAGAAAAATTTTAAACCTTTTCAAACATCCAAGAATCATTATTTATTACAAAATGTTTTCAAAATAGTTTCATATCAGAGTATCCCAGAAATCAAAATCATAAAATATGAGGAGGTGCACGATCACGCCTTCGCCTTCCTACGATCATCTGAAGTACCCGAAACAAAATCCAAAATTGTAAGCCCGAAGCTTAGTGAGTTCCCCCAAAATACCCATACACACAACAATATACATATAATCACAAACAGCATACTATGGGTCCAGTCAACCATCGGGTTGGAATACCTTAGGCCCTCAACCATCGGGTTGGAATGCCAACATACTATGGGTCCAATTAACCATCGGGTTGGAATGCCAACATACTATGAGTCCAATTAACCATCGGGTTGGAATACCCCAGGCCCTCAACCATCGGTTTGGAATGCCAACATACTATGGGTCCAATCAACCATCGGGCTGGAATACCCCAGGCCCTCAACCATCGGGTTGGAATGCCAACATACTATGGGTCCAATCAACCATCGGGTTGGAATACCCCATGCCCTCAACCGTCGGGTTGCAATGCCAACATACTATGGGTCCAATCAACCATCGGGTTGGAATACCCCAGGCTAACAACCAAACATGTGCACATATATCAGGTAAGCACATAACAGTCTACAGACAGTCAAGCTGATCTAGCAGATCACTAAGCATAGCATCATCCTATCTACGAGGATACCGATCTAACCGACCATAAGCACATAGCAACATCCTATCTACCAGGATACTGATCTAACAGATCATATTAATAATAAAGTAGGATAACAATCCAAAGGGCCGGCCTTGGTGCCTTCGACCCTTGAGTATAGTGAGGAAAACTCACCTCACAATGTCGAACTATAGTGATAAGATCAAAATCCCGAATCACAGCCATGAACTCCACCACCTATAACCACCATAGGACCAAGTCCATCAAAATCCCAAGTTACCAGAATACCCTCAGGAGTCAAACTTGGTCAACCCTTGGTCAAAGTCAAAGTCAGCAGTCAAGGTCAACAGTCCATGTTGACCCAACTAGTTGAGTGCACCTAGCAACTCATCGAGTTCCTCCAGAACTCAGAAACCGCGAAAACTCAAAAACCCTGAAAACTTGAGTCAATTCGCCGAGTTGCCAAGCAACTCGTCGAGTCCATGCAATGTCCAGAAGATCGGGAAAACCCTAACCAACTCGTCGAGTTATCTTACCAACTCGTCGAGTTCACTCAAAATCCAGAAAGCACGAAAACCTTACTTAACTCATCTAGTTGTCTATCCAACTCGTCGATTTCCTTCATCCATTCGCATTCAGCTCATTCTAGTCAAGTCCATAGCTCCAAACTCCAGATCTAGCTTCCTAGGGTGAAGTTACCACGTAAAGTTGTTAACTTTACATGCATGCAAGGTCTCAAAAGGCTTAAGACACCAAAACTAAGTCTAAGAAGAGGTTTAGGGCATGGAAAAGGGCCAAAGCTTGATAAAGTCGATGACTTTATGAATATGGGGGGCTAGAGGAGTCCAGATCTGAAACCATGTCCTTATGACAAGCTCAAACCCGAATGTGACTCCATTTTGCACTAGAAATGACCATTTTCTTTGACAAAGGAAGATCTAAGCAATGAGAAGTCAATGTATTAGCTTTATACCTCAGATTGGTTGCCAATACAAAGTAGATAACGGATCTACAGCCTTCTTCTTGATCCAAGCTTCTCAATCTTAAAGTTTCCTTTCAAACGAGCACCCAAAATGACTTCCAGGCTCACACACTCACACAATGGGGAGATTAGGGTTTTCTCTGGTAGGGGGACGATGAAAGGGGCTGTAAATGAACCATAACATTCTTTAAATAGGGTGTAAACCCTAAAAATTTAGGGTTTTCATATCTAGCTCCAACTTGTCGAGTTGAGTCCTTCAACTCGTCTAGTTGGTCCCATAATCCACGCGGCCATAAGGGTTCCTACACGATGATTTGGGGCCTTCCAACTCGTCGAGTAGGATTTCTAAAATGCCCAAAATCCCTAGAATTTCATCCTTGAAAATCGGGATGTTACAGAAACTAATAGCACCTAATTGATTTTGTATTTATCATCAAGGATTTGTTTAAGAGGATTGATTTCTTCTAAATTGTCCCCTGTGATTGATACATCATCAACATAAACTACAATAATGATTATGGAATTACCAACTTTCTTAGTGAATAAGGAGTGATCATTCTTGGATCTCATGAAACCTTTATCTGTTAGATCTGAATAAAGCTTGTCATACCATTGTCTAGATGCTTGTTTAAGGTCATGTAGTGACTTATTTAACTTGCACACTAAAGAAGAAGATCTAGAATCCATGCCATGAGGTAACATCATATAAACTTCGTCATATTAATCACTATTCCATAAGGCATTATTTACATCAAGTTGATGAATCTTCCAGTTTCTTTTAACAACCATATTTACTAGACATCTAACAATATTGAGCTTGATAACATGAGAGAAGGTTTCATCATAATAAATCCCTTCTTTTTGGGTGAATCCTTTGGCCACAAGCCTAGCCTTGTCTATTGAGCCATCTTCCTTATACTTAACTCTGTACACCTATTTGCAAGAGATTGGGCATTTTCCTTTAGGAAGAGGGACAATTTCCCAAGTATTATCAGAAATAAGAGCAACATATTACTTTTGCATAGTCTCTTTCTTCCCAAAGATGATTACCTTTACTTGATGATAATAAAGAGGTTCAAATACTTTGGAATTGATGGTAAGATATAGCAATTTTATTTGAGTTACAACATGATGGAAAATTTCTTCATTGTGAATGTACAAATTTTTAATTGTATGAGGGCATTCATTAAAATGATGATCATGTTCTGCTATATTATAGCAAACATAATTATTTAGTTTAGTAGGATAATTGATTTATTTAGTTGACCTTCTTATAAGAGGAGAAGGAGAAACTTTTGGATGATGATCTTGTGGAGGGGCATAATGGTCATTTGGTAAATTTGTATTTGGAATGAAGTCTGGATGTGGAGATGGTATAACCAAATCTAAATCATCAAGATCATGTGGAATAGAAGGCCCATAAGAAGCTATTGTATGGCCATTATGCAACGGAAATATGTCTTCAACAAATTTAACATTCCTTGACACAATAATAGCCTTTGTCTGAATATTCAATACTTTGTACCCTTTTGCAGGATTCTGCACTTGGCATGCACTTGTCTCTGTTAGTAGAAACAATAAATACATAACAAAGGCAACCAAAAGATTTGAACATTGACAAGTTTGGTTGTTTCTTAAATAAAATTTCATAAGGAGTTTTGTTACTTAAAACTCTTGAAGGAATTCAATTAATGATGTAGGTATCAATAAGTACACACTCTCCCCAATATGCTTTGCCTAATCCAGAATGAAAGAAAAAAGCTCTACAACTTCAAGGATATGTTTGTGTTTTCTTTCAACAATGCAATTTTGATGGGGACAAGATTTCTGATGATAAATTGCATCGGATTGAAAGAATTGAACTCATTCATTACTTGATCCCAATTCAAAAGCATTATCTCACCTGGTTGTCTTTATTGTTGTATTGAATTGGTTTTGAACAAATTTCACAAATTCTTATATAAGAATAAAAGCATCACTCTTATGCTTAAGCAGATGCATACAAGTACATCTCGAATTATCGTCCACAATAGTTAAAAAGTATCTAAAAACATTATGATATGATCTTATTTAACTATATATTTTAGGCCAATTTCTTAAACTAATCTAAAATGTTATATTTTAAGATATATGATACTTTTTTTAAAGATAAGATATATGATACTTAATATGCTTTAAAATGTTTAATTATAGTTAAAATGGGAGATGGGATGCAAAAAGAGGAGAACGAAGCTGAAACGGATGAAAAACAAATGAAACCGGACAAACATCTGAAAGACGTGCCATGTCTTTATTGAGGCGCGCCACACCCTTTTCAAAATTTAGAAAGTTCTTGAAAAATACCCGTCTCAGTATACGTGTTCATGTGCAGCAAGCAAATCCACCACCGCGACGTGGTGAGACCTTTACCACACCGTGGCGACGCAAAATCTATAAAACATGAGTTTTGCAACCTTACTTTGGAGGACGACTTACACCAACTTGGGGAGTAGTCGATTTCAGACATATTTGAAGGATGAAGAACACCTTTGAAGTGTGAATTTGAAAATCATGATGAGAATTCAGCGATTTATTCGTTTCGGTTTGTTTTATATCATGTATTTCAATTCTGAGTTCGTTAGATTCAGTTTTCTAGATATGATGAGGGTGTATTACTCTCAGTTATTTGCAACAGCGGATTTAGAGGATGAAATATGATTCAAGTAGGAGAGAGTTGTAACATCCAAATTTACATGTATTATTCTTGAAATTTCTTTTATGCTTAAGTGATGGATTTGGGAATTTTGCCTTTTTGCGACATGGTGCATTCGTTTCCACGACATGTCGGTGACACATCACCACAGTTCAGTGGCTTAATGAGACTACAACACAGCGCCACAAGGTGCACAAAACCCTAAGTTTCAGGCCTTGGTCCCTATATAAGGAATATATGTGCTAGGGTTTCGACCACCCTCAGCCTCCATCACCTCCAAAAGATCCTCTAATAACACTAGCCTTTCCTCTTGATATTTTTGAGTTATATTTGGTGTTTACTTCGGAATTTGAAGGTAGAAATAAGGTCTTCTTGAGCAATGGATCATCAAGAAGACGTACCTCCATCTCCTTGAGCATATTCTAGATCATTGTAATTCTCCAAGTTCTCACCTTTTTGGATCCATTGTAGATCTACGAATTGAGCTTATTTCTCCATGTTGTGTTCATATGAATGGTTGGTGTTGATAAAGTTTGCAAATTTATCACTGCCTGAGGTCCTAAGAGCAACATATGTTTCAGATCTAGACTTATAGTTTGTATTGATGTCATGCATGGGCTTTTGACCCCATTTATCTCATTTTGACCTAGTTTGGGTGCATAACATGCATATCCATAAAGAAAGGATTTTTATGGTTTATTTGGGTGCTTAGAAGCCTCCTGGAAAGTATGAGTGTTGGGCTTAATAGATTAAGGGCTTAATCCGTTAAGTTGTTATGGCCAGTTTCCACAATGTGATGTGTAGCTCACCATGACACGATGGTGGGTTTCATTTGTAATTGTTTTGTCATGTGGCTGCCATGACCCGATCGGTGGTTAGCCATGGTGCAGCAGTTGATCGTCGACTTTTCCCTTTGACCGTTGACTTTTTGACTTGGCTAAATTTTGGTCAACTAAGTAGTTTTAGATGGTAGACTAAGTTTTAACCTCTTATTTATGTCTAGGTGGTATGGAGGACCAATCTCTACATCGTTTGCAAGTTGTGGTGTTATTTTACTCCAAATAGGAGGTAAGTCTTCTCACTATACTATGTAGGACTTTTGATGCTAGTTGTCTTTGTGACTCTTGCATGGATTGTATGAAAGACCATGATTTGGCCCATGGGAATTGTATGAAAAACCAGGTTTTGGCTCCTGTAAATTGTATGAAAGTATAGGATTTGGCCCCTAGAAATTGTATGAAAGAGCAGGATTTGGTCCCTAACAGTTATATGAAAAACCAGAATCTCGCCCCTGGCAGGAAGTGATTGTAAGACTATGATTTCACCCATAGCTTTCACTTGGAGTAGAAATAGGCTCATAACTTTATGTATGGTTGAATGTGGTGTTTTGGGAACTCACTAAGCTTTGTGATTATGGTTTAAAGTTTAAATGTTTCAGTTACTTCTTGTAGAAAAGGGAAGGACCTGACATGATTGCATCGTATCACCAGAAGATTCCACACTTTTTTATGATACTTTGATGTTTGTTTGAAACTACTTTTTATACTGTGATGAAATCTTTATCAAAAGCAATGATGGTTTAGTTATTTAAAATGAAAATTTTTCTATGATTATTGGGACGTTACACCCTTGTTCTGTATTTTGTTGAGTTCCAGTTAAAAAAACATTGTTATGGTGACGTTATTTTGTGATAATAACCAAGCATAGAGGTTAACGAATAATGGAGATATCAAATGATTATGGTGGCTACAATAGATAAATAATGTTGGTACTTAGGTTGTGGTGAAGATGACGAAGGTGAATGGATGGTTGGTACTTGGTAATGGTGTATGACATAGATGTAAGGTGGATGTGATTACCTGGTGAGTGATTAGGATGGATGTATAAATGATGTGCATAGATATACCTACCAATTTTTAATATAACCTAAGAAAACTTAACTACTAATGCATTTATAGGCAGTATACCTAGTCAGTTTATAATATAGAAAACTAAGTCAGGTGTCGAACTCTAGGAACGATATTTAATTAATAAAATAATTACTAAAAATAAATCTAAGGAAAACAACTAAAAGTGGGGGTTTTATTTGATTTTGCAAGTTCATATTAACTTCATTACTCAACTAAAGCAAACAAATAACAAAGAACGATTGTAATCAAGAGAATAAAGACACTTCCATTTAGCTTTGAATCACCCCTTTTACGATGGTTAGTTTCAAGACATGGATTAAATTTTAGTTGGGTACCAATATATATATATATATATATATAAAATTAGAAGTCTTGGTCCAATCTCCTAACGTTTTCACCAATTTATGAACTACTATGCAATGGTCTTACACAAGTGGACACTAAATTGATTATTAATGTTATTGGGCTATGTAGGATATATCTAAGATTAGTTATCTTAGTATCTAGTTCAACGCCTATCTAAAGGAATGTGGAATCATTTGATAGTTGACACCTCCTAGAACACCACAATTTAATGGTATGGATGAGAGGCGCAATAGAACCTTGTTGGACATGGTTCATTCCATGATGATTCAAGCCACTCTTCCTCTATCATTATGGGGGTATGCCTTAGAGACAGCCGCCCATATCCTAAATCTTGTTCCTACAAAGAAGGTTTCCAAAACATATCATGAGATGTAGACAGGGAAAGCTCCGTCGCTCGTACATATCAAGGTATAGGGTTGTGAAGCTCTCATAAGAAGAGAAAATCGTGACAAGCTTGACCCTAGAGCCGAGAAGTGTATTTTCATTGGTTACCCATAGAAATCCTTTGGATACTTGTTCTACATACCTAGTGAGAACGTGGTCTTTGTAGCTTAAAGGGAAGTATTTCGTGAGAGAGAGAGAGAGAGAGAGAGAGATCATATTCAAAGAGCATAGTGGGAGTGTTATTGACTTGGAAGAAATTATAGAGTCATCTAATGAAGGAACCTTAGATAACATAGCACTCAACCTGAGGTTGAGATTCCAGTTGAGCCCATTGACATTTCATCACCTCTTCGTCGATCCAGTAGAGTCAGCATGTCACCTGAGTTTTATGGCTTTCATATAACTACAGATGGAGACATGTTCATTAGTGATAATACATTGGTGAATTTGGATAAACCTTCTAACTACAAGGAAGTGATGGAATGCCCTGGGGCTGTAAAATAGAAATAGGCAATAGATAGTGAGATTCATTCCATCTATGATAATCAAGTATGTAACTTGGTTGATCATGTACCTGGTCGAAAGATAGTAGGATTCAGATGGATCTTCAATAAGAAGACCGACATGGATGGGAAAGTACACACTTTCAAAGCTAGGCTGGTTGCGAAGGGCTTTACTCAATCCCAAGGGATTGACTATGATGAGACCTTGTCACCAGTAGCTAATATTAAATCTATTAGGATAATGATTTCTATTGCAACCTTTCATGATTATGAAATATGGAAAGTGGATGTTAAAACCACTTTCCTAAATGGGAAGTTAATTGAGGACGTCTACATGAGTCAGACAAAAGGTATTGTGCATGCAAAATTTCCTGATAGAGTATGTAAGATTGAAAATTCCATCTATGGGTTGAAACAAGCATTCACAGCGGGAATCTTTGTTTTCATGACAAAGTCAAAGAGTTTTGATTCTCTAGAAGTGAATATGAGTCTTGTTTGTATTTCAAAGTTGGCGAGAGTGTAATGATGTTACTAGTATTACATCTGGATGACATACTACTTATAGGAAACGATGTTCCAACGTTGTAAGAAGTGAAATCTTGGCTTAGGAAATGTTTCGCTATAAAAGATCTAGGGGAAGAGACATACATTCTTGGGATAAGGATTTAAAGGGATAGAAAGAAACGTCTTATTGGACTTAGCCAGACTACATACTTGGATAAAATATTGAAGCGTTTCAATATGTAAAATTCCAAGAAAAAGGATTTGCCCATTCATCACACTGTTAAATTGAGTAAGACTTAATGCCTAGTACTGCTGAAGAAATAGATGATATGAGTCCAGTCTTATATGCATCTGCTATAGGATCGATCATGTATGTTATGACATGAAGTCTTCCTGATGTGTCATATGATTTGAGCATGATTACTCTATTTCAGGATAATCCAGGCAGAGTCGATTGGACAACAGTCAAAAATATTCTAAAGTATTTGCCAAGAACCAAAGAAATGTTCTTAGTTCTTGGTGGCAATGTTACACTAAGAGTGAAGGGTTATAGTGACGCCAACTTCCAAACAGATAGAGATAACTTTTGTTCACAATCTGGCTGGGTGTTCTTATTGAATGGTGGATCAGTGGTGTAGAAGAGTTCCAAGCAAAAGACAGTGGCTACTTCTACTTATGAATCAGAGTACATAGCAGCGAGTGAAGCGTCAAAGGAAGCAGCCTGGTTGCAGAATTTCATCATGGATCTTGGATTCGTTTCGACTATTGAGGAACCAATGAAAATATTTTGTGATAAGACATACACGATTTCTTTAACCAAAGAACTAAAAGATCACGGAAGATCCAAGCATATTGATAGGAAATGTCATTACATCATACATAGAGTTGAAGATGGGTACCACCTGGTGGAGTGTGTGTCATCAGAAGATAATCCTGGAGATCCTTTCACAAAGGCTCTGAGCAAGGCTAAGCACGTCCAGCATGCTAGGAGCATTGGTTTGAGAGACGACATTAGTTTTAGTAATTAGTTGATAGGTTGAAACTTTGAGACTTTTAAACAAAATAATTTGTAATCGTTTTTAGTGATTAAATATGGAGATTTATTTATGAGTATTGGTACTGCCTTCTTCAATTATTTATTATTGTGTTTCATTTTTCATGTTTTACTTCCTGAATGATTTTGTTATAATTCAAATTCTGTCGTCGTTCATACTTTTAGAAGTAAGTAGTGAATCAAGACTGTCATGAATTGATTGTAGATCGTCTATGGAGATTAGGCATTCAATGGGATTGCTATAATATTCATGAGTACTTGGAAAATGGGAATTTAGAGTATGGGATAAACCCACGCTTAGAAATTACTTCATGGATTTTATCATGACTAATTCTAAGACAAAAATATCTACTATTCTAAAAAGCAAAGATATATAGTTCATAGTTTACGAATAAGTTGTGCATTGGTTTACCCAAACACATCTCGTAACGGTATGTTATAAAGAGTAATTCCATGCATGATTTGGTAAGTAAAGTGTATGACTATATATTCAAAGTAATTCGTTCCTTTTTCCATAACAGGAAAAGCGATATATTTGGGCCCCTCAATGATTTGATGTTGACATTATAGTATTGGGCCAAGTCGGGACTAGATTGATGTGTTCAATAGATAGTTTGATAACGTCATCATAAATCGGAAATCATGAAACAGAATATTGGACAATGAGATTGATTATAATCCGTGTCTTGTGTCCATACGATATCTTGAAGAACGGAGGAGTAGTTGATTACTTATCTTAGGGCTAATGTCTGATTTGATTCATTGTTTGGTAGTGGCTTTAGAAAGCACTCTTTGTTGTTTGGTTCAGGGTTATACTAGCAATTGTAGTTATAGACTTATCCAAGTGAGAGAATGTTGGATTAAGGTGCCTAAGCTCATCACTAAATTGGTATAAATGTGTAATTAGAAGCAAAGTCCTTTTTAGGTTACCCTCATAACTCGAAACTAATTAGAATAACATTTGTAGGGAAAGGAAATAATTTATTAGTTTATTATATGATTAATAAATTAATTGGAATTAAATTAAATTAATTAACTGGTTGTTTAAAAAAAGATTAAATTAATTAATAATTGATCATAATTAATTTGGGATCAATTAGAATTAATTAGAAGTGCAAGGGTTGCTAGTAATTACTTAATAGTTGAGCAAATGAGAGATTCTAGAAACCTCTTGATGGGGATGGTTTTAGAGTGCCTTGCAAGGCAATCTAGAATGCTCCATTTAATAAAAAGAAAGCAGATAATTACCAAGATTTGAAATAATATTATTTTATGTTCAAATCTATGGTTTCTAGGTTTTCTTAGTAGATATATAAATTGGTTATTGGCTAGCAATTTTCATCCACTACCTTCTAAGAGAACTATATCCGAAAATCTCATCACTCTCCTCTCTCCTCTCTTATGTTCTGGTTTTTAGTTTTGGGTGTGAGCCATTAGAGGCATCATCCTTTTGGTGCTAGCTTTCTAAAGATCTACAAAGGATGGAATCAAAGGAATTGTTTGCAATAATAATTCAAAAGGTATGTAACCCTAATCTATGATTTTTTATAATAGTAGGATTGATCTAGGGTTTGTAGTTCATAGTATGTTGCTTTAATGTAAAGACGTAGATCCTTAATTGGTTGCATGTACCCTTAACTATTAAGTGTAATATTCTGCGTTGTACATGAATTTTATAACCTACGAAACCCATCAAGTATTACAATCGAGACAAGTTGAGTTTAATTTACTTTCTAATACTGAAGGTGAGGGGTGCACACTCAGATTGATAAATATGGACTCGGAAATACGGGGGTCTAAGTTTCAAAGGGTATCACAGCCCTCGTAGCGGAGCCCCAAAACTAAAATGAAATCATGTACATGAAAAGAGCCCATTAATATATTTTCCACCAAAACCTATTAATTATGTTATGATGACATGGCGATATTTTTTCCATTATAACTACCATTACATGCCATCTTCCATGTATAAAAGGAAGATGAACGTTGCATGCAGATGTTACAAGAAATAATAATCAAAATCTAATTTCTTCTCTCTACATCAAACTGTCTCAAAGAATATAAAACACAAGCAAGGTATCCAATTTTTGTGAATCATACTAGTCTTGTAATCTAGTTCGATCTCTTGGATTATCTTATAAGTCTGCTATAACATCTGGTTTCGAGAAGTTTCTTATTTTGGGATTATGGTCAATAAATGGATCGAGTAGAGGCATTAGGCTTTCAACAAAATAGAGTTTAAACCCTATCAGATGTGGATAATTTAGGTTAGGTAATCCAAGCTCTCGGCTCGTGTTTTGGAATCAAGGGGTATAATGGGAAAAGTGATGTTTCAGACTCCTTTCATGAATTAAGGATTTTAGTTTGGCGTGTTTTAAGTCAAAGGTAATTAGATAGGATTTGTTGATCTCTTCAATACCTTTCCATGCATATAAAGAATGCCAAAAACGGAGTTGAAGTTAAGAAGTTATAGTTGTTTGAAGTTGAAGAGGAATTTGGGGATTTTTGATTACGTTGGGCGTACACCTGGACGTAATTCATTAAGTGGATCGCAGACCTCATGCAGTACAATGGGCGTACTTTGTGTGTATGTTGTGCGTACTCGATCTGACCCAAAACCCTAATTTTTAGGGTTGAGCCTCTATTTAAGCACCTTAAGTCCCTTGATACCTCCCCATTTTCAGCCTCCATCATCCCTAACCGAAGTCTTGAAACCCTAACTCATTTTGTGAAAGTTTAAAGCCTTAGTGTGGTTCTTGTGTGATCTTGAAAAGAAGGAATTCATTGGAGAAGCCTTGGTGAGCTTGGAGCTTGAAGATCCAAGACTTTCATCATCCCTGAAATATTTTGGAGGTATAAAGCTTCTAACTTTATGGATATTTAGTTTTGATATGATTTGGGTTATGTTTGGCATGTTTTGGTCCCATGGCTTGGATTTATGAGTAGAAGTTACTTCAGAACCTTTGAGCATAATTTTTAGCCATTTATAAGATTATTAAGTCATAAAAATCGGATCTTGAAGGTTATGGTCCAACCATGCATGAGTTATTGGTCCTTTAGTGATGTTATGAACCTAGGGTTTGGTTTTGGGCCATATTAAGCCATGCAAAAGCTTAAAGTTGCCAACTTTATCAGTTAAGACCTTCCTAAGAGTTAGATATGTGAAGTAGACGTTTGGTCTTTAAGCATTAAGAGCTTAATGATGAGTTTTGGGCACAGGGGTGTACGTTGGGCGTACCTTCTTGGTACGTTGGGCGTAATGGGGTGGTACGTAGGGCGTACTCACCAGAAGGCCATTTGGGCCATTTTGGGCCTTGGGTCATTTTGGGTTTGGTCCATGGTTAGATGGGCCAAGTAAGGGAAAGGTAAAATGGCATTTTACCCCTTAGCATGATAGAATATGATTTGAACCTTTGATTATGGGTTATTACCCTGATTATTAATTTAGGTTGATTTTGGACATGTTCAGTATGAGGAGTCGTGGTAGCAGCAACTTGAGGGAGTGATTTGTTTATCGTTAGATTGAGGTGAGTCTCCTTACTGTACCCGTGGGTCGAAGGCACCAATGTCGGCCCACTAGAATGTGTTATGGAGGATGCTAGTTGTCTTTGTGACTATCACATTATATGTTGGGTTGGACCCATTGGCATGCATGTAGGGCTGGGCTCATTTGCATGAGTAGGATAGGCCCCTTGTATGTCGGTCTAGGCCCATTGGCATGCTCTGTTGGGGCCATTGATTAGGAAGGGCAAGGCCCATTATTATGGGTTGGGCCTAATGTGCGGGCTAGGCCCCATGATATGTATGGTATGTGCTATTTTGGGGAACTCACTAAGCTTTGTGCTTACGGTTATGTGTTTATGGTTTCAGGTACTTTCAGTTGCAAAGGGAAGGGCACTGCATGACTACACAGCATCCCTCAACATATTCCGCATTGGCTATTTATGATTTTTACTTTGATATTAAAATGATTTAATTACTATAAATGGTTTTGGAACAATTCAATTGTATGGTTTAAGTGTTTTTAAAATGAAAATTTTACTCTGAATTTTTGGGACGTTACAAGTTGGTATTAGAGCCTTGGTTTGAGGGATTCAGGTACACTCTCGAGTGTGACTGCACTCAAACTGAGGAATTGGTAATCTTTTGAAAAAAACAAGTTTATGAAAGATTTTTATAAAGAGAAAAGGGGTATGATGCGTGCATTCAACCGAGTTCAAGTAATTGATTCCGAGAATACCCATACATGATGTTAAGTTATATGTTATGAGAATTGCATGCTAGATTAGGGCTAAGGATCTACTCGGGATTACATGATAGAATGCTAGGAGAGATGCCTTTATATGCTTGTTGGTTGAACTTTTGGAATTGCATGGTAGAATAGATATCCGATGTTGAATAGAATGGTCTGATTAGGTGATGCATTGGTTATATTTTTGATGCCCAAGTGATGCTTGTTATGTGCTTTGTGGGACTCATACTAATGTGATTTAACTATTAAATGAGTATGTTAAGTTGCATGTTGATAAGGTTAAATAATCTTAGAGTGATTGATTTGACCCTATTGTGCATCTCTCATTTGAGTCTAGAGGGTTGAGTCTTTTAGTCGAAGGATTATCTAAGCTTTGAGGCATGTGATTCAGTGATTGTATTCATGAAGTAGTTAGCTTACATTAGTAAGAGTTATTCAGAAGCTGATGGCAGGTTGGGGTGAGGACCCTAGGAAAGCCTAGGAAGTGTTTTAGTGGGGTTGGATGCGTTGTTTAGTAGGTATTTTGAATACTAGTTTGAGAAGGCAACTTAGAGGATTCGGGATAGTTCTTGAGAAAAGTATGGATAGGTGTGAAATGTAGTATTGGACCCGTACTACTGAAATCACATGATCCATACTCGAACCAAGGAGGGTCACGAAGATTCTAGGAAGCTTGTATGATGATGAATTTTGTGGGTATGTTATGATTATTATATGGTTGCTTTTTAGAATGTTGATGAGCAGACGAGGAGGAGGTTCGGGTTCTGGTTCAGGCTCAGGTGTTGGCACTGAGCCATTTGATAATCAGATGTGGGAGTTCATCTCATTGGAGATCACTCGTGGTATTTTGGAGCAGACTCCTGTGATCTTCGATATGGTCAAGGAGGGGATCATGGAGATTTTGAACGAGCGTTTGGGCATGTTCCACACTGAGATTATGGCTATTATGGGAGTTAACACTCTGTCCTTCTGTGAGTTTGGTGCTTGTATAGCTCCCGATTTCTTTAGGGAGAAGGACACCATTGCTTTAGGAGGTGGTTAGTGGACATGGTGAACGCTTTCTGGACAAGCTTCTGCCATGAGGGGTCGAAGGTCATATTTGCATCTTGTCTTCTGAAAGACAGAGCTTACGACTGTTGGGAGGAGGTAGATTTCACATTGGGAGGCTAGGCCATTGAGATAATGACTTGGGATGAGTTTGTGACCCGCTTTAGGGCAGAATTTGTACCAACTATCAAGGTGCAGCAGTTGGCAAGGGAGTTTCAGGACATTTTCCAGACGACTGAGATTGTGGCAGAGATCACTGCCAAATTCAGGGATAGGGCCTTATTGGTTATGCAGTATGTTGCAGATGAGGAGATAAAGAAGACGAGGTACCATTATATGTTGCGAGACGATATTAAGGAATTTGTGACCATGTACAACTACAATACCCTAGAGGATATGATTGCTAGATCCTAGGAACGAGAGAGTGACTTGGAGCACCTCGGGAAGAGGAAGACAGATCAGGTTCATATAGTTGGGGTTTCTGCGAAGAGGCCCAAGACTCAGATTCGCAAGTAGGAGGCCATCAGGGTCGGTTCTGTTACGCAAGTGTGGGAGGACTAATGAGTGGAGTTGTCAGGAGACAGGGAGGAGATGTTTCAGTTGCGTTCAGATAGGTCATTTTAGCAGGGACTGTCCTCGAGGCTCGGTTTCGATGTGTTTTCACTACAACCAGGTGGGCCACAAGAAGGTCGATTATCCCAGGTTGATGAGTGGAGCGGTGAGAGAAACTAATCCAGCTACATTGAGGATTATTGATGTCCATGAGGGCAGGGCGACCGAGCATTGCAGTTGCAGACAGGGGAGACCAGGGTTCCATCAGATGCTATCGCGAGTATGTTCTATTTTCGTTTTCTTCATGCCTTATTATATTTATGCTTTTGATCATGTGCCTATATATATATATATATATATATATATATATATATATATATATGGGTGTGTGTGTGTGTATGTGAAACGTTATATTCGGTTTAGTCAAGTCCCCACCAAAGGATCGTAGTTCTTTAAGATTGCCTGGTCATTATTATTATCAAGGGATCATCTTTTTCCATTTTTGCATACCAAGGGTCATGGGTGGAGCACATCTTGATGAGCTAGATTTAGGCCGCCAACCGTTTTAGTATGGGCCCTTGGTGGGAACGAGCTAGGGGTCCTGCTAGGAGGATCAACAATCAAGTCAATGTGTTAGATTCATCATAGTGGGCTAAAGGAAGTTGTAGTGTAAGTGTAAATGATTATTGGGATTCGAGATAATTGAGATCTTTGATGGTTGAGGAGAGTAATGGATTGGTCAGAATGTGCGTACAAGGGAGTTTTTGTCAGGTTCATGCTTTTAGGATTGTGAGTAGGGTCCTCGCATTAGAAGATTTTAGGAAGAGATCTCATGGAAGTTGGTTGTTCCTTTCTGGGACAACGAATTCAGAGTTAAGAAGTGCTTGTGTGACTCAAGATGGATGTCAGATGATTCTTGATAGGCTTTTTGATCTGATCGCTACTGTTAGTAGGGAAAGGGTAGTAGCGACCCATCACTCCAAAGTGTGGGTGATGAATTGGCCGCATGGGTTTGTCCAGACATTAGGATTGTAAAAAGAATTTAAATTGTATATGTTGGAGATGTTCAAAGTGCATCGATCTTCCAACAAGTAGGTTGTTGGATTGGTGATCCGTCCGTTCTGGTGAAAGGTTTAACATTCGTTGTCATTAGCAAGGTTGGCATAGAGCAGTTGAATCCAAGTGGGAGAGAACCGTTTGGATTATTAGGAATAGTTCCAGGTGTAGAACAAGGAGGAGTTCCATACCCTAGTCAAGTGAAGACCCAGTTCAAGTGGCAATTTGGATTAGGGTTTCCACAAGAGTAGGGGATTCAGGATCTTTCACCGGATGGGTGGCACATAAGTCGAAACATATAGGGGATATGTGATTAGATTCAGGTTGAGGGTTATATTTGAGCTTCTCTGTCTGTTCTTGTCTGATAAAGGCTTTGGGATTCGAAGCATGACCCGAACACCTGATTGGGGTATAGACGGATGCGGTTTCGACTCATGATTTATTATGGTTTGGTTTAGTAGATGGAGGGTAACACCATGAGTTAGGCTCGTGGCTACTTTGGGAGTGTTGTAAGACTACGAGATAGTCATAGCATACATACAGTTGATAAGCTGTCGATGAAGTATTGTAAGTCAACGATGGAGTCGTAGCATTCGCCAGGTTGAGATAGGTCCATTGCAGGAGTGGTTGTTGGGTTGTAGGAGGATCACAGCGCATGCATGGGTCAAGTCAGACCGTTTGTTGGTTGACCACTCCTTGTTTGGAATAATGATTGTTGGATATTGGAAATGTTTTGGGATTCTATAGCCTTCGAGTCGGTGAGACCCGTGGGCGAGGATCGTTCAGTTGTGTAGATTAGGTGAGATCCCTGGGCGAGGCTCGTTTGGTATGATAGTATGGGTGAAACCCGGTAGAAATTGGCTTGGTTAAGGTGTTGGATCACATTTAGAGTAGGATGACTTTATGAGCAATATATGGAATACATGTGGTACTTAGGCTCAGATAGCCTGTATCAGTTAGACTCTTGAGCGGAGTCTCATGGTGTGACCATGCACAAGATGGTCGGTTGTAGCAGACTATTGGAGATTCTACACCCCGGTGTAGTGGAAGGTCACCATGGAATCAGAAGAATCGGATAGAATAAATATGCAATCTTTGGTCATCGGGTTATGTGATATATATTGGGTTGGCTCCTAGGGGTGACTTCGACGATGGGAGTCACCTTTGTTTTTTTCAAATGAAAGGTTTTTCAGCAACAATGAATGGTTAGGGATTCTATTTTCCAGTGGTATCAGTAAGATATTTCAGGGTCGGAGGAGTTTCGTTCGATTTGGTTGTAAAGTGGAGTCGTATTGACTAGGTTTTAGAATGGATTTGTAAGGCGGGAAGTCAGACAAGGTTTTGGATTTCTGGATTTTAGGCAGAGTAGTGATGGGTTTTCTTAATTGGTTAAAGATTTGTGGGATAGGGATTCATTCATCGTTAGGGTATGTGAGTCCTGCTAAGGGTGGGTTTTGATTGTAGCCTTAGAATGTTAAAAATCAAACTAATAGACACGCAAAGAAACCTAAAAATAATATTGAGAATTATAGGTCGATTAATTGCGATAAATAAATTCAATTATTATTATTACAATTACCAAGTTTCGTCCAGAAATCAGATCAATCCTTCTCGACCAGATCTGAGTATAAGAAAGGAGTAGAAGCAGATTGTGATGTTGTTGGACGAAAGTAAAGACGAAACAATAATGTAAAACCAACTTGTTGACGACTGATCTTGATCGTAGAATAACTGCAGGGATCAGACTCTTGTCCTTAAAGGTTTTTACTTTGCTTCTATCGGTTGTAAGCAACACAGTAAAACCCTAGGATTTAATGCAGATTTATTGAGTTTCCAACAACAATGGAAAACGATAAACGCAAAGGGAGTACTATGAAACTGGGAAGAAATCGTTGAGAGAATGAGAGAGCTTTCAATTTTTGTAAGTTAAATACGGCTCCCAGAGGGCTGTACTTATAGGTGTCGAAACCCTAGAAGGCAATAAAGGGGTCCCTCATGGGCCTGCCCCCTAGAAAACCTAGGGAAACGACTTACTCTCCAAGCAATCCATTTTCTGTGCCTTCCAGAATATTCTGACTTAACCTCCACAAAGTCAACGACAGTCAACGATTTGACTGGATTACTCAAACTGACTTGAACCGAACTCGTCAAAAAAAAGCTTCTCAGTTCCCAGCGACCGTTGCGTAATGCCAAGTTCCAAGTGCACCTAAATCGCGCCATTTCGCGCACTCACAGCGTCATCTAGTGCTAGGCTAGGCTAGGTGAGCGCGTGGGCTTGGCCCATTCCTTTGATACACTAAAGTCTTTGAAGACCTATCACGAAAAATGATATATAAACCCACTAAAGGTTTCTTCCGCCACCAATGTGGGATAGAGGAAACTTGCCAACTTTTAAGATTACCTCCATAATTTCCAAAAATCCCCCACCAAGTTGGAAAGTTTCCTTTCACTCATACACCTGATGTCACTTGGGTGTCATAAAGATTAAACCCTAGTTTAATCTTAATAAACAAGAAGAGACCAATTCAATGGTATTCTTATAGGTTTAAACCATGAACCTTGTGACCTCTCTGCTTTACCTCCACACATCATATGTCATCTTTGTGTTCTACCTGAGCGCTAATATGGCCATGCACTATAAATCCTTTTCATGACCCTTTAGAATATAAACCACTAATCTTCACTTGAGGCTAACCACCTCCTAGTCATATAGGCAAAGTTTTACAACATCTTCGTTGCTTATATGTCTCTAAAACTTTGTTAAGAGTCATAACTCAACCTCATTCTCGGCAACGACGTACTATCCAACCTCACATGGATCTAACATTAATGATAGTACCTTCTATCGTTAGTGACTTAGTTGTTACCCTTTAAACTTGAGAATTAGGAGCACTAATGCCAAGTTGGGTTTCCATCACTAAGTGATTCTATTGTGGTTTTAGACCCATGACTCTCATGGTATATGTAACCAGATCTCTCGTCATAGGTTTGGTAAATGGATATGCCAAGTTCATACTTGTCTTGACATAGACAATTTTGATGGTACCATTCTCAATTAGTTGTCTTACAAAATTGTTTCTCAGACCTACATGTATCGACTTCCCATTATATATGGCATTATATACTTTACACAGTGTAGCCTCACAGTCACAATACATGGGTATAAAAGGCACTGGAATATCCCACATATGGATATACATAAGTAAATCTCGAATCCACTTTGCCTCTTTGCATGCTGCTGCTAAGGCAATTAGCTCTGCTTCCATCGTTGAATGAGCTATGCATGTCTGTTTCTTGCTCGCCCAAGAAATAGCACCACTAGCTAGAGTATAAATCCAACCACTTGTGGATTTCGAGTCACTGGTGTGATCTATCCAGCTAGCATCAAAATACCCTTCTAGTATTCCATTTGATGACGAATACATCAACTCAAAAGTACTTGTCCTTTTCAGGTATCTCGGTACTCTAACAACTGCCTTCCAGTGCTCCGTCCGTGGATTGACAGTATACTGACTCAATTTGCTTACAGAGAATGTGATGTCACGTCAACTGCAATGTATTGCATACATCATGCTCCAAATTGCACTTGCATATTCTAGTTGAGCCACTGCTCGGCCAGAATTCACATTTAGTTTCACACTTGAATCAAAATGAGTGTTAAATTCCTTAATATTCAAATGATGAAAATTTGTCAGAATTTTCTCTATGTAATGAGATTGACTCAGAGAAATCTGACCGTCTGTCCTTTTCACCTTGATACCAAGAATTGTATCAACTTCACCAAGATCTTTCATCTTAAAGTTTGAGGATAGGTATTTACCCGTCTCAAGAATACCTTTTAGGTGAGTGCTAATGATCAACATATCATCGCCATAAAGACATATTACTACTATGTAATCGGATATGTATTTGGAATAAAACACCTGTCAGCACTATTGTGCTGAAATCCGAAAGCAGTCACAGTGGTGTCAAATCTTTCATGCCACTGTTTGGTAGCTTGCTTTAACCCGTACAAGGATTTAACAAGTCAAAAAACTTTGTTTTCTTGTCCGGGTATCACGAAACCTTCAGGTTGCTCTAAGTAAATCTCCTTTTTGAGATAACCATTCAGAAAGGTTATCTTTACATCCATTTTGTGAATGTACAATCCTTTCAAAGTTGATATTTCTATGAGAGTTCTAATAAAACTGATCCTAGCAACCGGGGCATAGGTATCAAAATAATCGATCCCTTCTCACTGCCTATAGCCTTAAGCAACCACTCTTTCTTTATAGGCAGATATGGATCCATCTGGATGATATTTTATCTTGAATATCCATTTGGATCCTATGGGTCTCTTCCCCTTGGGTAGATCATCTAACTCATAAGTTCCATTACCCATAATCGAATCCATTTCGTTATTTATGGCTTCCTTCCACAAAGGAGCATCTCTAGACGTCGTGGCTTCAGTAAAGGTCTTACGATCATCATCCAAGTTAATGACAAAGATGTCCTCTCTTATCACTTTCTTTTATGTTCCTTCGACCAAATAATAATAGATATCGTCTCAAAAACTTTTCTCTATTCTAGCCTTATTACTTCTCCTTGGTTCCTCCACAATAGGAGGAGGTCGGAGTATTTCTCGAGAAGTACTTGTAGATGTTGTATGGCCGGAGTTTTAATCATCCCTGGAAAAATTGTCCTCAAAGAATTCCACATCTCTGGATTCCACAGCAACACCTGATTCAATATCTAATAATCGGTAAGCCTTGCTATTGTCAGCATATCCAATAAATATATTCTTATTAGCTCGTCCTCCCAATTTGGTTCGCTTAGGATCGGGAGTCCGATAATAAGCAACACACCCCCACACTTTCAAATAGTCTAGGTTAGGCTTTCTACCTTTCCACAACTCATAAGGGCTCGTAGGAATCACACGACTAGTGATCCTATTATGAACATAACAAGCAGTCAATAGTGCTCCCCCATACAAATTGTTTGGTTGACCTGATTGGTTCAACATACAGTTGACCATCTCATAAATGGTTCGGTTCTTTCTTCCAGCCAAACCATTCTGTTGGGGAGTATATGGTGAAGTTCTCTCATGTTTGATTCCATTCTCTTCACAGAATGTGTCAAACTCTTGGTTGAAGTATTCCCCGCCTCTGTCCGAGCAAAGAATTTTAATGTGTCTTTCAAGTTGATTTTCGACTTCAGCCTTATACAGTTTAAATGCATCAAAAGCTTCATCTTTTGATCTCAAAAAATAAACATGTAGATATTGATTGGACTCATCACAAAATGTGCTGAAATACCTTTTTCCTCCTCGAGTAAGTATTCCATTTAATTTACATATATCAGAATGAATAAACTCAAGTAATGATGTATTTCTCTTAACTGATGGAAATTTTTTCTTTGTAAACTTTGATTTCACACAAGTTTCACATTTTTAAAAATATTTTGAGTCATATTTTAACATTCCTTTAGTTTTCATTTTTTCAATGTTCTTAACATTAATGTATGCTAAACATTTATGCCATAAAGAAATTGAACAAAAAAAATAACCAGAAAAGTTCACTTCATTCACATTAGCAACCAATCCATCAATTATATCATTATTAGTAACACTAGAAACACTTGCAACATTCGCACTAGCACCATTACTATCAACACTAGACCCACTTGCACTACCCTCATTACTAAGGCACAAACGATACATCCCTAAACAATTGTTCGCCCTCCTAACATATCTTCTGCCCTTAGTGATCACAATACTGCCTTGCTCAAGCTCCATCTTGAACCCACCTTTTTCAAACTTGTCAGTAGAAACCAACCCCTTCGAGATAGTAGGAACATGAAGAACATATCAAAGGATAACCCATTCACCACGTGTGAACTTCAGACGAACATCACCTCTCCCTTGAACTTCAGCTCCGTGACCATCAGCACAGACAAATGTCGTTCCTGGTGGCATTGGACGGTAAGTGTGGAAGCTCTCTCGTTTCCCACCAACATGCACAGTGGCTCTAGTGTCTACGAACCATCATCGAGCACAGATTGCTCGGGTAAGCGAAGAGATCATGAAAATCTCTCCAAGGTTTACACTTGCCACCATATCATTCACTTTCTCGACTTCATGTGCAACCGGTCCTGATTTGCAATCTTTGCATTCTCTCACATAGTGCCTAATTTCTCTGCAGACATGGCGAGGTCCAACCCTCTTGTCTTTGAGTTAGGATTCTGATGACTTGGTTTCTTGAAACTTTGTTTCTTGGGTCCCAAGTTCCTTTTGTTTTGTCCCCCAGACTTGGTCTTATGACCAGAACCCCCATCTGATACATGGTGCACACTTGATTCGACTTTACCATGTTTGTCCTTGATGCGAGTTTCCTCCTCAATTCGAAGGTGTTTCATCAGATCATCCAAGGATTAGTCCTCAGATTTTTGTATCATTCTCTTAGATAAGTCTTTCCATGAGGGTGGCAGTTTTGCGATGATTGCACCAACCTGAAAGAGTTATGGTATCGAGATGGAGAGCGCGTTTAGCTTGTTGACCATGACCTGGTGTTCATTCACTTGCTCCATGATAGGTTTGTCATTAGCCATTTGAAACTCTAGGTACCTTGATACTAGTTACTTATTGGTACCTTCCTCATGTTCCTTGTACTCGAGTTCCAAAGCACTCCATAGCTCTCTTGGATCTTTGTTTGGCGCGTAAATATCATAGAGCCGATCAGACAGTGAGTTCTTCATGTGACCCACACACAGTTCCTCAGACTCTCTATGTAGAGCCCTTTACTTTTCCAGATCTAAGATGACCGTTGGGTCAACAGTTTTCCCCGCATCGGGAATTGGATTTGCAGGAATTGGGGTCAGGTTAGGGTCCAAAACATAAGCGAGCTTCAACACATGAAGCATGAACTTGACCTTGTCAGCCCAGCGGGTGTAGTTCTGACCATCGAATCGGTCAAGCTTGGCAAACTCTTGGTTCACGTAGTGGAGAATAGCAGTTGGGATTTGGGTCTCCATTAGTCTGTTGATTTATAAACACAAATAAAAACCTTTAAGATTGTTGAAAATCAAACTAATAGACACGCAAAGAAATCGACAATTAATATTGAGAATTATATGTCGATTAATTACGATAAATAAATTCAATTATTATTATTATAATTACCAATTTTGTCTAGAAATCAGATCAATCCTTCTCAACCAGATCTGAGTATAAGAAAAGAGTAGAAGCAGACTGTCCTGTTGTTGGACAAAAGCAAAGACGAAACAACAATGTAAAACCAACCTGTTGACGACTGATCTTGATCGTAGAATAACTGCATGGATCAGACTCTTGTCCTTAAATGTTTTTACTTCACTTCTATCGGTTGTAAGCAACACAGTAAATCGAGTTTCCAACAACAATGGAAAACGATAAACGTAAAATGAATACTAAGAAACCGGGAAGAAATCGTAGAGAGAATGAGAGAGCTTTCAATTTTCGTAAGTTAAATACGGCTCCCAAAGGGTTGTACTTATAGGTGTCGAAACCCTAAAAGGAAATAAAGGGGACCCTCATGGGCCGGCCCCCCAGAAACCCTAGGGCAACGACTTGTTATCCAAGCAAGCCGTTTTCTGGGCCTTCCAAAATATTTCGAATTGACCTCCACAAAGTCAACAACGATTGGTCAAACCGAATTGACTCGAACTCGTCAAAAATAAAAGCTCCTCAACTCCCAGTGACCTATGCGTCGTGTAAAGTGCCAAGTGCGCCTAAATCGCGCCATTTCGCACACTCATGCCGTCGGCTAGTGCTAGGCTATGCTAGGTGCGCGCGTGGGCTTGGCACATTCCTTTGATCCACTAAAGCCTTTGAAGGCCTATCAATAAAAATGGTATATAAACCCACTAAAGGTTTCTTCCCCTACCAATTTCGGATAGAGGAAACTTGCCAACTTGCAAGATTACCTCTATAATATCCAACATGGAAGGTCTTCGTATGTATGAGTCGACTTTTAGTCTGTAGCGGGGTTCGGGAAGAATTAGTCGGATCGTCTGGGTGCCTAGAAAGTAGCAATGAGTGATTTCAAGGATGAAATCTAGTTTAAGTGGGGGAGAATTGTAACATCCGGTTTCGAGAAGTTTCTTATTTTAGGATTATGGTCAATAAATGGATCAAGTAAAGGCATTGGGCTTTCAAAGGAATAGAGTTTAGACCTTATTAGATGTGGATAATTTGGGTTAGTTGATCCAAGCTTTCGAATCGTGTTTTGGAATCAAGGGGTAAAATGGGAAAAGTGATGTTTCAGACTCCTTTCATGAATTAAAGATTTTATTTCAGTGTGTTTTAAGTCAAAGGTAATTAGATAGGATTTGTAGGGCTCTTCAATACCTTTCTGTGCATATAAAGAATGCCGAAAACGGAGTTGAAACGAAGAAGTTATAACTGTTTGAAGTTAAAGAGGAATTTGGGGATTTTGGATTACGTTGGGCGTACACTAGGTGTATGTTGGGCGTAATTCATTAAGTGGATCGCGGACCCCATCCAGCACGCTAGGCATACTTTATGTGTACCTTGGGCGTACTCTATCTGGCTCAAAACCCTAATTTTTAGGGTTGAACCCCTACTTAAGCACCTTAAGTCCCATGAGACCTCCCCATTTTCAGCCTCCATCCTCCCCAACCAGAGTCTCGAAACCCTTGCCCATTTTATGAAAGTTTAAAACCTTAGTGTGGTTCGTGTGTGATCTTGAGAAGAAGTAATTCATTGGAGAAGCCTTGGTGATCTTGGAGCTTGAAGATCCAGGACTTTCATCATCCTTGCAAGCTTGTGGAGGTATAAAGCTTCAAATTTTATGGCTCTTTAGTGTAGATCTAGTTTTGGGTTATGTTTTGGCATGTTTTGCTCCCATATCTTGGATCTTGTGAGTAGAAGTTACTACAGAACCTTTGAGTATCATTTCTACCCATTTCTGAGATTATTATGTCATAAAAATCGGATCTTGAAGGTTATGGTCCAACTATGTATGAGTTATTGGTCCTTTAGTGAATTTATGAACCTAGGGTTTGGTCCTTTAGTGAATTTATGAACCTAGGGTTTGGTTTTGGGCCTTATTAAGCGACGAAAAGGCTTAAAGGTGCCAACTTTATCAATTAAGACTTTCCCAAGAGTTAGATCTATGAATTGGACGTTTGGTCTATAAGCATTAAGAGCTTAATGATGAGTTTTGGGCATAGGGGAGTATGTTGGGCATAACGGGTTCAACCCAAGTTCTCTTTCTGTTGAAGCCCAGTACATTGGGCATAATGGGGTGGTACACAAGGCGTACTCACCAGAAGGGCATTAGGGCTATTTTGGATCATGGGTCATTTTGGGTTTGGGCCATGGTTAGATGGGTCAAGTAAGGGAAGGGTAAAATGGTCTTTTACCCCTTAACATGATAGAATATGATTTGGACCTTTGACTATGGGTTATTACCCTGATTGTTAATTTGGGTTGATTTTGGATATGTTCGGTGTGAGGAGTTGTGGTAGTAGAAACTTGAGGGAGTTATTTGTTATCGTCAGATTGAGGTGAGTCTTCCCACTATACCCATGGATCGAAGGCACCAATGTCAGCCCATTGGAATGTGTTATGTAGGATGTTAGCTGTCTTTGTGACTCTCGCATTGTATGCTGGGTTAGGCCCATTAGCATGCATGTAGGACTGGGCCCATTTGCATGAGTGGGCTAGGCCCATTATATGTTGGGCTAGGCCCATTGGTATGTTGGGTTGGGCCCATTGATTAGGAAGATCTAGGCCCATTATTATGGGTGGGGTCCAATGTGCAGGTTAGGCCCCATGATATGTATGGTATGTGGTATTCTGGGAAACTCATTAAGCTTTGTACTTACAGTTATGTGTTTATAGTTTTAGGTACTTCCAGTTGCAAAGGGAAGGGCCCGACATGACTGCATAGCTGATGGGTATTATGCAAAACATATCAATCCTTTGTGCGCATGCAACCTTAAAAATTTGATCTATGTTTTCTCTAATTGAACATACAACTTGAACAACAAAATAAAAAACCCTAGAACACTAGTATATCATCGAAATACACAATTAGGGTTAGAAGAATCATACCTTGATTGCTATATAGTAATAGCAATGCAAATCCTTGTGTTGTTGAAGCCTTAAGAGCAAGTGTCATAAATGTCACGCCTCTAGTGGTTCACACCCAACACTAGCAAAGGAGGATGATTGAGAAGGAGGAGAGAGGCTCAAATTTTTGGCTAGCTCTTCAAAGGAATGAGTGGCCGAAAATTGTAGGGTTTAGGCTGTTTATATAGTGCAGTCAGGAAACCCTAGATAAACCCTAATCCAAGATTATCTTAAACCGGGTAATTATCTACTTTCTTGTTTATCCACCAAAGACTATTCTAGAAACCCTATGGCCTTAAGAAAACCGTCTAAGCCTATGGAGGGTTCTAGATTGCCTCTTGCTCAACTATTGAACAATTGCACTTCAATCCCTACACTTTTAACTAATTCCTTTAATCCCAAAATTAAATCCAATTAATTTCTGATTAAATATTAATTAAATATTACTATTTCTAATTAATATATTAATTTCATAATATATTAATAAATCATTTATTTCAATTTATTAATCAAATAATAAATCAACCTCTTTCTCCAAAATCATCATGTCTAGTTGCTAGTCTTGAGGGCAACACAAAAGGATTGTGCTACTATCAATTCAAGTATATATCAATTATAGTTATGGGCTTAGACACCTAATTCAACAATAGCATCCCCCAGCGTCTTCCACATTGGTTATTTATGATTTTCACCCTGATATTAAAATGATTTAATTACCGTAACTGATTTTGGAACAATTCAATTGTATGGTTTAAATGTTTTTAGAATGAAAAATTTACTCTTAATTTTTGGGACGTTACATCTGCATTCATGTAACCCCGAGAATAAGGGTCGAATTAAAGATTTCGAAAAGTCTTTTCCAAACATGATCCAATAGATTATTCAATTTATTGTTATTCTAATCCCTTAAATTCTAACATGAACCATGAACTGATTATCGAATGACTCTTTCACATCCGCGATCACTTGTTTGGTCACCTTAATCCGCTCATTCACCTCCTTCTCAAACAACCGAAGTGTCGGATCATCAACTGTGTTTGCATCGGAGTCAGACAATGCTTTGTAAGAAGGTTTCGATAACATTTATGTGTAGTTGCGTGAATGATCAGTGAAAACCCTAATGAGATTTGAATTTCCAAGCTTCAATTTACGAGCGTAGGTAGCATAAGTCTAAGCTAGCGCTTTGTTATCGTCTTGTTATCGTCTG